>NC_028358.1:4380157-4470343 GCF_000741045.1 Vigna radiata var. radiata | reverse complement strand
CATTGGTAAAGACATGTTTTGCATTGGTGAAACATGACATATAATTTGATAATTTTATCATTAAGATAATGAGTTTAATTGAGTAAGACTTTAGCCCACANGCAAGTTTTATGTTAATAAACTCATTGGTAAAGACATGTTTTGCATTGGTAAAACATGACATTTATTTTAGTCTCAAATTATACATTAAGCATGTAATTTTGAATTTGCAGTTTCTCAATCTGTGAATTCTTCTGATATTAAGTGTGGTATTCCCGAGTTGAAAGGAGATAATTATAAGGTTTGGAAGGAAAGAGTTCTTCTTCATTTAGGTTGGATGGACATTGACTATATGCTATTAAAAAACCAGAACCACCGGGTATTAAT
Organism: Vigna radiata var. radiata; assembly: GCF_000741045.1. Taxonomy (NCBI): domain Eukaryota; kingdom Viridiplantae; phylum Streptophyta; class Magnoliopsida; order Fabales; family Fabaceae; genus Vigna; species Vigna radiata. Next base: position 4,469,977 of record NC_028358.1, on the reverse strand, counting down.
GAGACCAACACTCAAGTTGACATTGATCTTTATGAAAAATGGGAGAGGTCAAATCGTCTCTGTTACATTCATAAAAACCAATATTTCCGCTGGGATTTGGGGTTCAGTTGGCCAGTATGAGAATGTTAATGATTTCTGAGTGTGAGTAGTACGTACGTGGCTTTTAGCCTTGGCACTGTATTTATAGGTTATCACAAGCCTAATAAAATATAAATTGACTTACCTTAAACAGATTTATCTTAAAATTCGGTTGGTTGTTCATAAAAGTTTTATCAATATCTTTAATCAAATATCTTTGATTATTTTATCCTCTGCTGAACTATTGACCCAATAACTTAAATGTTGGCCCAATTATGGCCTAACATCATTTAACTTAGTTTGACTTGGTCGATCAGCGCAAATGGTCTTGGATGTTAATCGTTTGGCCTAGATATCATACTATACATAATGCCCCCAAGTCCGAGTTAAGCGTTAGGCTTTAGCCATAGTTAACTATAGGACTTATGAGTTTGAGGGAGACTGTATTCGTTGTGTTGGGGAGCGTGCTTCTGGTCATTGCTCGTCTATGGACCGAACGACAGGCTTTATGACTTCTCTTTCTGAACTTTACCATAGGCCGAACGGTAAATGATGGGAGTCCTTTTCAGAAATTTTTTTCCATGTTGATTAGTGACTTGATAGTATCTTGTTTACCTGTTCTGAAGGAAGATAACAATCGAATATGAATTGTCAAAAGAATGTAAACAATTAGACTAACTCATTTTATATGGATGGATGACCAAGCAACTGAGACTACTTTATTGAAGACACTCGAATGAGAGTGATTGTAAAGATCTAGCGACCTCAACAAAAGATGATGCTACCCCTGCAATAGTGTAGTTTGTTTTGAACATATAGTAAACACCATAAACATTTGTACTGTTACCTTTGCGATTTATGAAATGTCTTTGTTTTTGTCTTAGCAATTATTGTTTTGAAATTGTTGTTGCTTGATTGCATGCTTATGACCGTCCAATAGAGTTTGTACCCCCCGCCTGGTTTTGTAGTAGGTAGATCGCCTTTATGTTGGCATACACTAGGTGTTCTTAGGCGAGCGTAGCCTAGACTAGGGGGTGGTCCCCTAGGTTTGATATGTTGGGTGTTCTTGGGCGAACATGTCCCAGAAGGAGTGTATCCCTATATTTAATGTGCTTGGGTGTTCTAGGGCGAACATGTTTCAAAGGGAGTGTATCCGTGTGCGCAATGCTTTATAATTGCATGAATTAATTTCTTTTATAATATTAGCTTACTCTTCTTGTGTTGTTTTTTGTGTGTTTATTTTATCTTTTGTAATAATTACCTTAAATAATGTGAAATTAGATAAACGTTTTTCAAGTTAATTCACATGGAATGCAAACAAAACAGTGACAGATTTTAATTTTTCATATGTAAATCTTTAACTTTAAAAATTTTAAGTTTTTTTTTAATTATTATATTTGTAGTACTTATTTTAATAGTTTTATATTAATAAGACGAGATGTTATAATTTATATATATTTTGATGAATAAATTTTGATAAAGTTGATCAAGAATTTTGTGTAATATAAAGGATCCAATATGCAAATATTAAACAAAAATATTTCTTTAATTTCAAGTCTATTAAATTGGTTGTTATTGATATGTTATCTAATTATAAAGAACAGGAATTTGGTGAACTAAATTTATAAAATATATTTTGAGAGTGAATATGTCCACTTAAAATTGCCTCTGTATTAACAAGGTGTTAACTTGTAAAAGTATTTATAGTAAGTTTATAAACTTTAAAGCATTATTTTATTATTTTCATCACATCCTATTATTTTGAAAAACTACAAAATATTGTAATACATAATTCAATATTCTTTTTCATATTTTCTACCATATGCATACTTGAATTGACATGTATATCTATGAGCACCCTAAGGTTTGTAACAAACTTCTAGAAAGTTGTTTAAAGATTATGTATGTCAACTTTCTTAAAGATTATATTTATATCCTTATTTGTTATAAAAAATAAATGATTTTATGACTTATGTTTTGTATTGAATAGAAAAAAACAAATAAAAAAAAAGTCATTAAAAATGACTATTAATTTGACACATTAATAATATTTTTAGAATGATGACTAAATTAATTATTTTATCTAGGATGTGTGACAAAATTACTTATGTTAAAAACTAAATGAAGCTATTAATATAGCATAAACGCGAAAGTGTTGTGGGTGTGAAGTAGTAGTGCACTTGTCTTATTTTACAGCGAATCAAATTGATTTCCGCTTTCAAGATAAGGCAATATGTAAGGTCGTTTCAGTTTTGCTCCTTTCACAACACAACACAACACAACACAAAAACGGTCGTGGGAGCTTTCGAACATAGCACCATTCACTTCACCGGAAAACAAAACAAGGCCTTCTTCACCTTTTTACTTTTTTTCCCATCTTCATCCGCTTAATGGTTATGGCTACTGTGGTGTCTGAACATGCTTGTCCAACAAGAACGGTTCATGAAGTTGCATCTTCTTTCAGCTCTAAATGGCGCTCTTCTCTGGGAAAGAAGAAGCCGAATGTTCACCTGTTTCAATGTTCTTTCAGAATTAGAGCTTGTAATAGTTCCATGGCTAATAACAAGGACGTCTACAATCAAGTGGGTCTGTTTCAAAATGCTATCTTTTTTGTGTGTTAGAACATCTTCTGACTGCTTTTGGTTTATGCATGTTGTTTTTTGTCTGTGATAAAGTACCTTTGGCGGTTCAATCAATGTGGATGTGGCTCTTGTTACTATTTATGTTTGTGATTGCCCTTTTGCTTGTAGGGGTGAAATGGGATGGTGGAAAGTCGAGGAGTGAGGCTTGAAGAGGTATTCTTGGATACAAGTCTTGATACAATATCACCCTTAATTTGAATTTGACGGAGTGTGTTTTCAGTCTGGAACCTTTTTGTTTTGGGTGGTGGGGTGGTGGTTGGTATGTTGGTACAAGATTTTGATGATGATAACATGATTGTGATTTCCAATTCATGTTATAACCAATGTCACAGATAGTGGAGTTTCAAGCTTGTTAGGTTCAATACCTTTTTGTGTATCTAATTTCAAAAGAACATGAAGATAAGAGCTAAAAAACCGTGCCTATGTGATAAACGATCCACTCATCTGATTATGGAAAATGTCTCTGGGATACCTCTTACCATGTAACCTGTTTAGATAACCGAGTAGTTGAGTTACATGGTTTGATAAAAATAGAGAAACTGCAAAAACTTTTTCATTATCTACAAGGGCATAACTGGTTACCCATGCCCTATGGGCAATGGTTAAGGGGTAATGCTTCGATTTACTTAAATGGAACACTTTGGGATGATTTTGTTTTCTTTTCATGTAATAAATGTTATCTCTTTCAATTAAAACTTTGTTTGAAGAATGTTTCTCCCTGTAGTTATCATATATACTTCATGCTACTTAGTTGCATTGCATCTATTATTCTTAATGGATCGTGCATATCTATTTTCACCTTTCTAAATTTGATGCCATGAATGTGACTTTTATCATGTAGAAATATTCGTTTGATTTCTTCTTTATCCTCAACCCTCAGAGCAAATTTTAAGCTGATTGAAGATTCTTCATAGTTTAGTGACTCTTCTGCAAATCTTTTAAGTGAAGTGGATATAACATAATGACTCACAATAGGATAGTCTGTTATATTAGCTGCAGGAGACTAGTACTTCTTTCACTTATTATCTTCATCAGTCATAATAACCATTCAAATATGATCAGGTTTATTTTCTCTAAAAAGGAAAATCGAAGATGCAGTTCTTCGCGCTGAAACATTCACTTCGACGGCCTTGGAAATTGAAGAAGCAACTAGGATTAAACAGGAAGAAATGGTGCGTGATTTTGATATGTGGGATGATCCAGCTAAGTCCAATGACGTCCTTGTCAAGTTGGCTAACAGTGCCAAAGTAGTTGATTCCTTAAAGGACATGAAATACAAGGTGATGGTCTGTTTCCATCAGTTTCATCTGAATTTTCACTGTATTATTTGTCTTCAATTCTATATAAATTTTGATTGGTTTGGTATGAAATAATAATTGTGTAGGCCATTTAACTAATGGTATGTGGGGACTTTGATACACTAACAGAAAAATAAAATGAAATGCAGCAATTACACTGAAGAAAGAAATGTCCAAAGAACACTTCTATGTAGAACATAATTTTGATTATGATCTTTACTTCGACAGCTGTTCTGTAAAGCTCAAAGATTGCCCTGTGTTTGTGCGTGGCATCTTTCATTGAACCAGAATTATATTATCTCTAGGCTCTAGCTATTATAAACTCTGTTGTATAGTTAATCTTCTTTCTGCCTTGGATCCACCATACTTCTTAAAAGTGGTCGAAGGTTGGCCAGAATTTGCTAACAGGTGAAAATTGTGGCTTTTCTGGTCATGAGGCTCAAAACATACCTTTGCTAACACCACTAAAACAAATAAAATAGGCCATGCTAGTTTATTTTATTTTTTCTTATTTGAAAAAAAATGATTCCTTGTTGTTTGTCCTCCAGGTAGAGGAAGCAAAGCTGATCAATCAGTTGGCTGAGATGAATGCTATTGATTATGGGCTTTATAAGCAAGCCTATGAAGCATCATTGGGTGTCAGTGATATTCTAGATCAGTATGAGATTTCTAAGCTTCTTAAGGGTCCATTTGATATGGCAGGAGCATGCTTGGTTATAAAAGCTTCACTTGATGACATGCATCCAAAGGTTTGATATGTAATGTTTGAACTTCAATATGATTATGTTTAAACTATAACTTATGAATCTGGTTATTGTATGCTATTATGTTAGTAAAACTTAATCCTGATTATGACGCATTCTAAAATTGATTCTTCACTCCAGCAGTTGTTTTGAAATATAAATGTATATAGTTTGGAAGCATGAGGATGTTAAATATCATCTTTCATTCACCTCTTGCAAAGAAGTAGAATTTTTAACTTGCCATTGTGTAGCTGTATCAGTCATAAGTTCCTACTTATATCTATGGAAATCAAATTTCATCTGAAAATCTGGTTCTTTCACTTTAAAATATTAAAGTTTCTAGTGTCAAAGTTTTAGTATTGCTTCATTCTTGGAGCAGTAATGAGTACACATAAATTTCATTTGATTAGACTTATGGTTATTTAACAAAACCTCACTCATGTGAAGAAATAAGCAATTTTTTCAGTGTTATACATATAATAAACACATATTTCATCCACACTTTGTAAAACAGTTTCTGATCGTTTGCTTTATGTTCTGTTTTTTTTTTTTTTTTTTTTTTTTTTTTTTTTTTTTTTTTTTCCTTTAAACTATTTATGTAAATTATTTCTGTTGTTCTTGGCCTACTTTTTGTGTAAATCAAGCTCTGGGCAGAACAGCTCCTAAGTATGTATCTTGGATGGGCTAAAAGACAAGGTTATGAAGGAAGGATTGTTGACAAGTGTCTGTCCAAGAATGGAGGAATTAATTCTGCAACTATAGAGTTTGAGTTTGAGTGTGCATATGGTTATCTTTCAGGGGAAAAAGGAGCTCACAACTTGATAAGAGGTTCTTCAAATGACTCTTCTCCGCTCGAGGTGTGAACATTTCCGTTCTTCCTATGTAATTGCAAACTGATTTTCCGTTCTTGTATACTTTGTTTATTGCATATTGAATTACAATATAGAAAAACTCTTTTTGAGAAGAAAATTCTTCTAATTCCTGTTACTGAGTATTAATCCCTACTCCACTTCATAATGATTCTAATTCTATGAATACTTTACATAGACATCACCATTAGGTTTTACTGCGCATGCATGAACAGTATAGGAAAAACTATCAATATAAATTTCTGACATAATACACCGAAATAATCATAATTATCCATGCGTAGTAGAGGGTATTATATTATGCTATATCTATACATTAGAACTATGTAATATATTGTGGAAACAGCNTTTCAAAAGGCTTGTAAAACTTCGTNTTGGATTCTGGATTTGACGAAATATCAAGGANNNTATCTCAAAGTTGTGATCACTGTGACCTTTCTTGAGTTTCCATGATGAGGATTGACCGATGATTACTATAGTGAACTGGGCTATATTAAAACAATCATAGAATGAACTTATATATTATGAAATAATTATTGGAATTTGATGAAGTAATTATGTTTGCTAATTAAAAAATTTGCAGGCTTGCTCAGCAACTGTAGATGTTATTCCCATGTTCTTTGAGAATAATGCTTGTGATCTTGAAATTAATTCTGAAGATTTGATTATCTCATCTCCGTCTATTCAAGGGGAAAACAAGAGACAAACAGATCTTTCAGTTTGCATTCAGCATCTACCTACGGGCATAAGTGTCCAATCTTCTGGTATGCATATGTTTGTGTTTCAGATGTTTGCTTCGCAGTTTTAGTTCCTTTTCTTCTATCATTATATACTCAAGTATGTTCCAGAATATGATAATGAAATTGCAATATGTCCTATAGGTTGTGCTATTTTTTCTCCTTTTTTTGGCTTTTGACGATATGTTAGTCTACTGAAGATTTCTACATAAACAAACATACTCCTTTGACCTGTTTTTTTGTTGAGGAGGAACCTGAACCATTGGATTTCTACATAAACAAACATACTCCTTTAACCTGAAACATCGACTCTGATATCAATTGTAAGGAGGATCAACACATACATAAGTTTTAACACTAGTAAGATATTGTCCGTTTTGTGGTAAGCCCTCACGGATTTGCTTTTGATACCACTCCAAAAGACCTCTTACAAATGTTGGTATCTTATGTGCATATAGACCCATGTCCATTTATTGTTTTATCTGATGTGAGACTTTGTTTGTATCCTAACAATTCACTTTATCTTACTAGGATTAACACCTTATCAAATTAGGGATCTGATAGAGCTAAACAGTTCCTATCACACAATGTGTAAACTATAAGTTCTAACTGATGTTGCTTTTGTATTTTTTCAATGATTTTAGACTTGTCCTGGTCTTGATTACTCTGTTATACAAGAGGTCATAGTTTACAAAAGTTTATTATGCTTCATGTGGACATGGTAATTATGGACTTTAGATATATGAAATAGAAGTGAAAGAAAAGAAGCGTAACAGACTCTTTGCTGCATCTTAAGCATAATTTGAGAGAATTACTAATGACTTCAATGTAGATAGAAATTAATTTTGTTCACTCATTATTTGCTTTTTGATCACATTCCAATACTGATAGAACTAAATTACTACCAAATCAGTTTCCCTTACTTTCAAATTGAAAAATTTTGATAAGCATATAAATGGAGATTTTACTTGATTACATTTTGTGGTTTCTTTGTGGAGGTGAGAGAAGTCACTTTGCAAATAAGATGAAAGCACTAAACAGACTTAAAGCCAAACTTCTAGTGATAGCAAGGGAACAAGAAGTTGCAAGCATAAAAAGTATACAGAAGAACAACATTGTGAATCCATGGCAAGAAGAAACTAGGAGATACGTTTTTCATCCGTACAGATTAGTACATGATGTAAAGACAGGCATTGAGATGCCAGACCTGAACTATGTTCTTGAGGGGAATATTGGAACCCTTATTGCAGCTCATATTAATAGCAGAGCCATGTCATAAGGTCTGAATCCATATTTCATACACCACACCATGTGATCAATTTTGCTATTGCAATTGTTGTGAAAACGTTCACTTTTTCAGTCCTGCAAAATTATGAGGATTTACTTCAATCCCTTGATTTCATGAGGCAAAAATGTATCAGTTTATCCATTTTGGTCTATATTGACAGATTTGTTGATAAGTTGAATGAAAATTGCATTATTTTCTAAACATTTTATAATTTGGTTTTCTGGCATCTATGATATTTTTTATAATATAAGCCTAAATATATTTGATTTGAATTGATTTTTAGGAGGTTTATTGGTTATGTTTCAAAGTAAACATTATCAACTGTGGTTGTTAGAATGGAAACTTACCATGATGTTTGTTAGCTATGAGAAGTTGTTGAAGGTGTGGACAAAGTTTTAAGCCTATCATATAATCCAATGGCTGTTTAGATTAAAAGAAAAACATTCTGACACCAAGAACTACCTTTTCAAAATTCACTATAAAGGTAAATGATCTGAAAAAAAGTGATTTTTTTTGTCAAAGTATCAACATCCACTATGTTGATAAGTATAATGACACATAAAACAGCTCATGAAATTTGAGAGACTTTGAAGCAAAAGCACAATGGAAATGAAAAAGGTGAAAGGGATGCAAGCATAGGACTTAATAGGGTAAAATGATATTCGAAGAATGAAGAAGTTTGAAACAATTAATTAAGGAATATTCATTGATAGAATTTTGTTTTTATAAAATGGATTATTGAATATTGAATATGCACTACAAATATTAAAGTTAGAAGACCAAAAATAATCCCTGTTTTAACAAAAATGGCGGATTGAAAATTGTCTGAATAAAATAAAGAGGTTTTAAAAAAACAGAGTATGAATAAAAAAAAGAAACAAAAAAGGGCATAATATGAATAATAATAACACAATAAAACATCATAAAAATGAACATTAAAAAAACAAAACCAAAAACGCTAGAAGGAGGGCTTGAACCTCCGACCTTGTGGTTAACAGCCACACGCTCTAACCAACTGAGCTATTCCAGCTTTGTTGGTTACATGCGAAGCTTAGTATTAATTATCCAACTATTTTATTCTCATTCTGTTTAATTTAAAAATATAGTTTTGTTCAATAAGTTTTTAATTTAAGAAATTAATTTTAATCATATGTGGAATAAATAATCTGTTAAAACAAAACTTCGGTGAAGACATAAATTCATCTGCTTAACTTGTTTGAATTTATTTTTAAAACTGTGATTTAATGTTGAATTTTAATTTGATAATAGAGATATTTTGATAGAAGCAAACACATGGAACAAAATAGTTTAGTGCATTGCTGAAGCACCTTTTAGATAAACTAGCATATGTCTAATTTATTTGAAAATAAGCGAAATTCGTATATATAAAAAAATTATACATTTTAATTTAAAAATGAATTAATATAATCATTTTATTTTTTGTATGTGTAAAATGTATTTTATGCTAATATTTAAATATTCTTGTTAGCATATACCTAAATTAAAAAAATATTATTAATTTTTAAAGTTTAAAAATCAAAATATATGAAAATTAGGACAAATTTTAATTTAATGTCAAAATTCAGTTACTAAAAATAAATTTGATCCATAAATTTAAGTAAAACTTTTGAAAGTCATTACGTATCTATTATAATATAAAGAAAGTTGACTACTATGAAATTTACCCAACTATTTCTTTATGTTATTTATGAAAATATCATTCATCCTACTACCTTTCTTGAATTATGACAATATCACTCATTAAATACTTTTACCATTTTTTTATTTACAAAAATATTCACTGGTATGTTATTATTATTATTATTATCAGTATTAATATTAATAAATATTTAGTATTAGAAGTATTAATTATTATTATTATTTTTAGGATTAAATATGTTTTTGTCCCTTAATTTTAGTGAAAATTGGAATTAGTTCCTCTTCAAAACTTTGGCCTAATTTAGTTCCTAAACTTTAGAAATATATAAATTTAGTCATTTTAATCAAATTTTGTTAATTTTATTTGTTGTTTCAAACATGTTTCATGATAGCATTTGGGTTGTTTACACTGTTTTGACACATTTTTGCTTCAAAGTTAACTGAGAAATGCGTTTATACATTTCTAAAGTTAGGGGATTAAATTATGCCAAAATTTTGAAGAGGAATTAATTCCAATTTTCACTAAAAGTTAAGGAACCAAAAACATATTTAACCCTTATTTTTACTATTAGTATCAGTATTATTAGTAGTATTAATATTATTATTGGATTTAATATTATTATTATTACTATCAACGAATTATTATTATTATACTATTATTATTACTAGTATTGATATTATTATCATTATTAGAAGTTTTTTTTTTTTTTATGGCTTAAATCATTTAATTGGTCCCCATGTTAGGAGGGAATTTTCAGTTTAGTACCCGCTTTTAGAAGTGTATACATTGGGTCCCCATGTTTTTGCAATTTGTGTCAATTTAGTAAATTAACGACACTTCAAACAAGTTTGCAACAACCATTAGAAGGTGTCCAAACTTTCAAACAGTTAATAAACATGTTGCAACTCAAAATGACTTGTCCACCTGCAATTTTCAAGCCAAATTTATGGTTCAACTCAAAATGACTTGTCCACCTACAATTTTCAAACCAAATTTATGGTTCAAAGGGACTAAATTGACACAAATTGCAAAACATGGAAACCCAATGTATACACTTTTAAAAGCGGGTACTAAACTGAAAATTCTCTCTGGGAACCAATTAAGGATTTAAGCTTTTCTATTAATATAAACACATGTTATCGTGCCTGTGTCAAAACTAAAATTATTTATTAAAAATAAATAATATTATTATTATTTTCTACGCATTAAAACTAAAAAAATTTAAAGAAATTATATATTACATTGTATTCTTTAATTTTTAGATAAAATAATTTTAATTTATACGTAAAAGCAGTGATGATAGGACCTTATATTAAGAAATGAAAAACAAGTGGAACAGGGCACATTCCCATGGTGGCTGGGTAAAAAAATGGTTCAATCTTAAATGTGTGAACCTCACTCTGTAATACAAATTCAGAGAAAGGATAGAATAGATATTCAGATCATTTCAGCTTCTCTGTTTCTTCCATTTTGTTCTCACTGTGAGTCTCTTACTCTCTCTCACTCCCTCCCTTTGCTCGAGTGACACTTCCATTGCGGGGCCTGCAAAAGCTTAAAACTGTGTTTCTGAAAATCTCTTGTGGCTTCATGTTTTAGGGTTTATATATAACACTTCATCTGAAGAAGTTCCTTTTCATATGGAAAACAATGTCGTCACCAATGGGCAAAAGCCAAATTTCCCATCGTCTTCATTTGAAGCTGCCATGGAGAAGATTTCATCTCTTATTACCCGCCAAAGGCGAGGGGAAAAGCCACCGATTGCTAACAAATTAGAAATGATGTCATTGTATCTTAAGGTAATATATGCTGAAATATTTTCCAAGAATTTTGGTGCTGCTTGTAATTATAACCCTGGTTTTGTCTTGGTTATATCTGGAGGTGTTTTCTATTTTTTTTGCAACCCAATGGAAAATTCGGAAGAAAAATGAACAAAAGAGGAATGGGTTGTGAGATTTTAAGTCAGCAGACTTGAAATTCTTTATGTATTTTACCAATTAGGGAAAATTAAGTGTTCCATTTCCTTGGAGTCACGTCTAGTACATGAAAACGTTCCATGAATTGTCTAATTCTCATTATATTTCTAAGGGCTAAAAGCTCCAGGAGACTTCTTTGAACAGTAGAAAATGAAATGCATGCTTTCTACACAGATACTGGGTTTGGAGGAAGATATAAATAGGCTCAACATTATTCATGTGGCAGGCACAAAGGGGAAGGTACTCTTTTCATTGCTTGTCAAGTTTCTTATTCATTTTATCATTTATCAATTTGTTGGAACGTCAATTCAGATAATTTTATTTTGCTTCACGATTCAAGAACAAATAATTATTAGGAATATTATATAACTTTTAAACAAATCTTTAGTTGTCAGGTATCCGACATTACAGTAAGCACATCCCTGGTATTCATAATTATCCTTAATTTCCCTCTTTTGTAATGGATTACTTGCAGGGTTCAACATGCATATTCTGTGAGGCAATCTTAAGGGAGTGTGGCTTTCGCACTGGAGTTTTTACATCCCCTCACTTAATTGACGTTCGGGAACGATTTCGTATTGATGGGTTAGTAATTGAATAAACTAACTTATCTAAATGACTGATACTGGATGGGCATTCCATCAATCTATTTTATGTCTGTCACATTTTTTCAGTAGTCTTTTCTCTCTTACTCCCACGTGCACATGATACACACACAAACCTACCTCTCCCTTATCGTAGAACATGAATGTACGGAACATATATTTGGCTGATGTTGGTAACCCACTTTATAGCAAAAGTTTAAAGCTTTTTACCCAATACAACTTAAAAAAGAAACTGTAATGGGATAAATTTCTTGGCTGTAGGATATTTCAATTATGAATGTTAACAAAAAATACCATGTTTTTTTTTGTCCACGAGGAATTGGAGGGTAGTTCATGCGAGAATCTCATAACATTATTTCCCTGCACCCTCATTATCTTATCAGTAAAACCATTAACTAATATTATGTTTAAACTTCAAACAGAAGAAGCAACTGGGCTACCTATTTTTGAGGAGAAAGAAAAAACGGCATTTTCCTTCTGAAAATAAGGTCTAGATTAGGAAGTATGAATTTTCAAATAGAATTCTTTTAATATTCATAAAAATAGTTGGTGCCAATTTGTTTCACAGTAGTGGTTTAGCTGAAATTTCCACCTTCTGCACCTATTTTTGAAATTGTATAGGATTAAATTCTGACTTGTTATTATCTCTGTAGGATGGACATATCTGAAGACAAATTTTTGCAATATTTCTGGGATTGTTGGAATCAATTGGAGGTATTGTTTATTATATTTTTATAAAGACCCTTGGAATTTTGAAATCTATCTAATTTATCTTAGGAATTGCTTTAAGCTTCAATGCTGCACCGTTGCTTGTATATACTCTTAATAGAGGAATTGGCTATTAGAGTAATTTTGGCCTTTCCCTATTGACCTTCTGATAAATATACTAAAAGTAACTCAACAACAGAGCTCACTTTCATTGTAGGGCAAGAGCTAAAATCCCTTCTCTTTGCTCGATTTGAGATAATTAGCCAGTTTGTTTAAACATGAAATATGTGTTTTTAAAACAGGCAATTAAAAAAAAAAAACTATTTAAGAAGAAGCAGATAAGATTTTTTTCGTTAACAAAGCAGAAAACTGCTTATTTTTAAAATAAGTAAATTAGACAAACACATAAAAAAGCAGAAATCTGCTTATTTTATTAAACATTCATTTTTTTTAAATAAACACAGACGGCCACTGTCTACCATAAATAAGGGAAAATTCATGACCGCAGAAATGGAAATGTAGAGACACTACAAGCACTTCAACGGGCTTGGTTTCTCCCTTCTCAAACCTCACTAACAAATCTGTTTATTGGGCCCACATGCCTTGTGAACTGGTTGGTTAAATTTTTCCGCCCAATGTGCTTGTTGTTCCTCTTTTGCGTACTGCCCCAGTAGCCTATAATCAATTTCTGCTATTCCTTTTTCTATCTGTTAGATTTCATCTTAAAATCAATTGGGTTAAGTGAAGTTGCCAACAAGTAATATAAACTGTACCTCTGTAATTAAGGCAGGCCATAGTTTCCAACAATGCCTCCACGGATTAATAGACTAGGCAATACTCATTAAGAGACAATGAAAACAACGAAATGAGGTTTTGGCTTTGGTAGCATGTTAGGTTCCATCTTAAAACCAATTGGGATAAGTGTAGTTATCTGGCAAGTATATGAACCACATCCCTATCTATTCCATTATTCTGTTTAGATCTTCTATATACCACAAACCATTTTAGCTTTGTGGATAAAAAGGAAGAGAGCTGCGTTTAGGACTGAAAATATAACGTAACTCATAGCAAACGCCATGGCTATCATTTCTTACAAAATATTTCGTAGTTTCAGAGTGAAAATTCTTGTGATAAGCCATTTTACAAAATTGACTGGGCATTTTGGATGCATATATAAAGGAATATAAATCAATTCATATTAGAAGTAATTTCCCCTTTTCTTCATTACCCATTGATCTTGATGATAAACTGTGATTTTTGTGAAGTATACTTCAATTTTAATAATATTTATGTTTCAGATGTGAAACCTTTTGTTAGAAGAAACAATGTGATAGAAGGTCTGAGCTTAAGCAAGTGTTTTTTAAAAGTAGGGGCGCAGCTTGAAGGGCCCATTTAGGGCAGTTTTCTGTTATTAATTGTAATCCATTTACTTCATGACAAAAGGGAATAATGAAATACTGTTAGGCGACTTTTTCAGAATTAGAAAGTTGAGTGGATTAGACCCCTTTGAAATATTTGGAGTGTGTATCATTCTCATATGAAAATGTTCCCTATCATTCAATAAAGTAAAGATTCACTTTTCCTTTTATTTCTAGAAGAGTTCCCTCATAATATAACCTGAATATATCATCCATAATATCTGGCGGCAGTTTCTCAATTCCTAAAGCTTTATTTCACAGGAAAACACAACGGAGAAGCTTTCAATGCCCCCACTATTTCTGTTTCTTACTATATTGGCGTTCAAAATATTTATATCTGAGCAGGTAAATCGTGTGTATCATATTGTTATTGAGTTTCTAGTTAATTATCCTTGCAAATATTTTTTATATCCCTGTTGGCAGTAGCCATATGTGAAAGATTTTACGTGATGTATGTACTTGTCATTTTATGAATTTTCAGAAGCCATTAACCAATGATATTTACAATTTTTTTACCTGTATTGTTTTGGAGGTGTAAGATTAAGTTTGTTCTGAGTAATGCAGTAGCAAACGAAACCAGTTTGTCCATGCTTTCTAATTATAAAATATTATGTCATTGATAGTACACGTCTTTACCTTTGTTTCCCTGCAGAATGTTTGCATTCTGAACATCTGTTTTCTCCAAATGAATGTTGTCATAAAGGAAATTACTGTTACCTTACTTTTTAAAATAAAAATAAAATAAAAGGTAAATTAGGTGGGATGACCTATAGACTTAAGCATTACATCAAGTAGTTAATCTCACTCAATGTGAAACTCTAACATTGTCACCCACTTTAGTGGCCGACATCCATGGTAGCTTAATTTTTTGACACTATCCAATTGGTGGCCCTTTTCTCCTTAAGATGGCTTCACTCTTCTATTAGTATTCAATTTGCACCTTAGCCCACAGGTAATTTTCTCCGTAGCCCAGCTCTCAAATGAAAACACCAATTGTAAGGACTTAAGCACAAAAGTAGATCCCAACCCCAAAGATAGTCCATTAGGAGAGAGAATCTCTTGGTTTAGGTACCACGTCAAGTAGCTTATCCTATTCAATGTTGAGACTCCTAACAAAGTTATTGGGCTATTATAAGGATATCTTGCAATCTCTACAGGGATGGATTGCGTTTTGTCTCAGCTGCCATGTATTTTTTGCATGTTATTTCTATCTAAAACTATCAAGATGATTCTTAAATTAAATGGCTTTGAAAACTATGTTCTTCATCATTTTCTCATAATCTAACGTGAAATCCAACAAATATTATATTTTCTTTTGTCATAAGAACGTTGTTTTGTTCATACATGTGTGTTTGCATGTTGATAAATTATGTTTTTGATTCAGGAATCCTTACTCAACCTTTACCCTTCATGTGCTCTACCTTCTATTTGAGTATAATGTGCTGCAAGTTCATACTGAAACATCCTCGTGGGTATTACTGTACTGGCATCCATGTAATGCAGAATTAAAATAGGAAACCTCGATATAATATATAACACATAACATCTCAATCATAGATAATCAAGGTACCTTACAAGTCCTTAAAAGGATAAGTCTCTTGCAGGAGATTTCTTTATTTTATTGTAGAAAACTGAAGGTCCTAAACATGCTACTAAAACTGTAAAAGTTAAATAAAAGTTTCCTTTCTTGTTCCATGACCTTCTTAATTTGAAAACATTTTGAAATAAACAAGTTAAACAATAGTCTTAGTCAGTACTCTAGTGACACACACAACATAGCATACTTCTCATATAGAACAACATTTATAAACATTGCATATTTAACATTTGATCATATATAAATCATGGCATCATTCTTATAGTTATTGTAACCTCTCTTACCATTCATTACTTTTTCTTCCCTTTCTTTTTCATCCTATTCACAAGTATGAGCACCTAACTTCACGGAGCAATCCCCTTCCTTAGTCACTGAAGATGACAGATCCTTGTCAAAGAGAATGTTTAGGCATAATCTTCTAATAAACATTCTTTAGTCACCATATGAGCTGTGAAGGGGTTATTACCCATCCCTTCCCAAAGTACACCCTTTCATATTCATATACAATCACATAATCATTACTTGACATACTTCACTACCATATACGGCCATAAACATCACAATTCATGAGGTTTCAAAGGAAACGAGTACAGTTATAGGGATTTTGAATTGGCAAAAGAGTTCTCACTTGGGAACATCGAGTGACACTTTATCTTGAATATTGGGGGCAAGTTTCATGCCCATGAAACTCTGACAAACTCTGTATCTTCAGCTTCTGTCCATGTTATCAATGGCTTCCTAACCACCCAACTCATAATATTGAACACATAAAACAATTCAAAACATATACCTCATCAAAATCTCTTTCCCAATCCCTCAATCGGACATTATCTTGCAATTAACATGTGAAATCTCTATTGAACACTAATCATGGCAGATTCATTCAAATCTCACTACAACTAGATCAAAAATCATGGTGAAAGGGGAAATATGTTTAGGAAACACCCAATACAATTTATACAATTATGGGGAAGAAGAAACACATAAGTGGATGCGGTCCCCTGAAGATAACTGACTAACAACCAAGGGATGCTTAGTTCCTTCTCTCCTCTCCTTGCCTCTACTCTTTTCCTTTTGTCTTCTCCTTTCATTTCTCTCTTTCCTTCTGTCTCCCATTAATTTAAAATGTGAGAATCTGAGTGCATTAACCTTGTCCCTGTGAGCTCTAGTGGCCATTCTTTTAATAACATATTGCTTTTAACTTAAGTATATAATTAAAATATTAGTTAAATACTCTTAATATCATTTACTAATTTTACTATTGTTCCTTGGAGGCTTTTGAAAATAGATGGTTAAATTGTATGGCCCTATTTAAGGAGATGCAGTTTAAAGTTTCACACATATATAGAGAGGGTAATAGATGTGTTGAATTACTTGCAGCACAAGGTATTAAATATCAAATTGATAGTTGGTGGGATGTTATGCCTTTTTTTAGTATTGATTTCTTTAGGGACACATCACTTACCTTTTATAGGTTTGTTTTGTTTTCGTTGCTGGGTTTGTTTTGACCTTCCTATTATGTATAGTTTATTTTCTCTTTTAATAATATCTAAGTATGCCCATATGAATGAAGTTGTCTGGAGTGTCGATCTAGCTGAGATTGCAGATAGCACAGTGATGTTATTTTCTACTTGCTTTTAGTAAAAATAAATATTAAAATACCTCTTTATTAATATTACTTATTAACAAATATAGCAGGATGTTACACATACAATTTTTTGGCTTTTACCTGTAGTTTCATGCTTACTAATATTTACTTATCTGCTTATGTTGCCATTCTTTATTCTTCTTTTTCTCCACTTTTTTGCTCACTGCTAATATTTCATTTAATCGAATCCCATTCATAGGTTGATGCTGCCATTATTGAAGTTGGACTTGGAGGCAAAGAAGACTCAACTAATGTGGTACGCATTTGATGTATGGTATCACAGATTTATTCCATAAATATTAATGTTAACAACATTTTCTGTTTCATATATTTTCTTGAACTAATAAAGGAAACATGTTTAAAGTAATTGCAACCAGTTGCATATGATTTATGACTAATACATTTAAATTGACTACGAACTTTCAGATCAAAAAGCCCACTGTTTGTGGCATCACTTCTCTTGGCATGGATCATACTGAAATATTGGGTGTGTATGTGTCATACTTTAGGATGTTTTGCATGTTGTTTACTCAAGAAGTTTAACATTTTCTTGTCTTGGGAATGTGACTTCCACCATCCAAATAAAGTCTCATTTTTATTCGTCATTTTTTGTTTTTTCTTCAACAGTGAATTGACCACAATATGGAAAAAGTATTTAAATTAGTACATCTATGCAGGAGATACTCTTGGACAGATAGCTTCACACAAGGCAGGGATTTTTAAGGTATTAAAATTCTATCCTACCAACCAAAGTTGCACATTGGTTTTTATGGGAATAAGCTGAATTTTGTAGTACTTTTATTTTATGTGTTTGTATGCTCCCTCACTTCCCTTTTTGCTTTATCTTCTGAAAAATTGATGTCTTCCCTATTCTTGAAGCCTAAAGTTCCTGCATTCACAGTACCACAACCTCCGGAAGCAATGGGTGTTATCTTTGAGAGAGCCAAAGAATTCATGGTAATCATTGTTCTCAATCCCATTATCTGTTACAAATTGCCTCAACGAAAGAGCACTAAGAAATTGTTTCTTATCGAAACCAATTTCTTTTGTTATGGTCATAGGCTCCTCTGCT
Organism: Vigna radiata var. radiata; assembly: GCF_000741045.1. NCBI lineage: Eukaryota > Viridiplantae > Streptophyta > Magnoliopsida > Fabales > Fabaceae > Vigna > Vigna radiata. Next base: position 4,451,641 of record NC_028358.1, on the reverse strand, counting down.
CACCTTGACTGAGCATGTTGTTCATAAAAATACTACTAGAAATTAAGGCACCATAAAACTTAAAATTCTATTTTTAGATTAATTAAAGATCTGACTCTGTTGTAGCTTGAGCTTTGTCTGTCACTACATATGTGATACATTTATTGCATATATAAATGACAGTTGGTGGAGTCTAGGGAAGGTAGAAGTACGATGTTGTACCCCTGCTAGCCGAGAGGCTATTTCCAGGATTGGATTTGAATGTGACCTCACATTCTTTATGCATGAAAAATTGCTTGACGAAAAAATAGTTTCATCAAATAGTAAGCTTTGAAGTGTCACTTGTTTATGCCATACATTGTTAGGATTTTTGAAAGGCATGGTAGCATAGCATAATGGGGAGTCAGAGCCTGGTTTTCCTCTCCCTGTCCCCATTTTGTACAAGGTCAGTATGAGTATGGAAAAGATGAGGATGCAAATTTTAAGGGGTGGTTACTTTAATAATTTTTTTTTTTTGTTTCCATTCTCAAAAAAAGCTCAAACTGAATGGACGTTTGCTTGAAGATTAAAAACATTTTCAAAGAAAATGTTTTCAAAAACAGGCCAAAATTTGAAATAAAAAATTGTTCACATTTTTTCTCTTCCGTGTGCCCCTGTCATGAGCCTTTCATCACTGCTACTAGGCCCCTGTCAAATCATTACTTCCTCCAAACCCTCTAACGGTTCCTGTCACTATGGAACCATCAGTGACATCATTTGATGTTACATTGGTGCCATGCAGACAACCATAACCTTTTGTGCAGAGATTAGTTGGTGACATGTCAAGTTTTCAATACATGGGAGGTATTTGACGACAATGATGACCCTGAAGTCGGAAATGGAATTGGACATGGAAGTGAGGCCAACAATGGTTGACAAAAAAAGGGAGAAGGAGCAGTGATTTGTCAAGCAAGGAATTGATAATGAAAATAGAAAATGTTTTCACAAACTAAACGTGCTTAAATTCAACACATTTTCCATTGGTTTGGGGAAGCCTGCGAGGAACTCATCCCACTACTCTTTCTTTTCTAAATTCAATTTATTTATTTATATTTAATATTTTTAATTATATTATATCATATATCAAGTAAATTCAATAAAAGTAAGGAAAATGAGAAAATTATTTTTAAATAAAATGGGTTATTTCAACCTTATCATTTAAGTATCTAATTATTATGGTAAATTATATTTCAATAATTATAAGAAATGCTGAGATTTTAAAATCCTAATTCAACTACGTGTGTATGTGCACATGTTCAAGAGACTTTGATCATGTTGAAAATAGCACATTGACTAAAGATAATGCAAGTTTATAGTATATTAGTAGATGTAAACATCACGGTACAAGTCATTTTATAGGATTGAATTAGGCTTAAAATTCACTTCTTAACATAGTTTCAAAGCCATGAGTTTGAGCTTATCCTAACGAGATTTTTTATTTGTTGGGTCTATTGTGCCACCCGCTATTGGACAACTATTGGACCACCTATTAATATCTAATCCTACACTTGAGATGTATATACCTCGGCATAAGGGAGGTTTGTTGCATATTCCACATCAACTAGAGATAAGACAAGTTTATAGTATATAAGTGGGTGCAGACCTCACTTTACAAACCGATTTTGTAAGGTTGAGTTAGTTTTAAAGTCCATTTCTTAACCAATCACACGATAGGCTCAAATGATTAAGTGAGGCAAGTAGTTACATCCTGAAACCCAAAACTGTTCTTGTCGTCGCTTTTTGCAAAATGGCCAAAGTCCGAAGTCCAATCAAAAAGTGTTTTTCCTGTTAGAGCCAGATCATTGTTAGACAAGCTTTTGTCATGTCTAATTTGTAGTTGTTCTTGTGGACAAAATATTGGTAATGCCATCAATTTTCAAATTGAGTATAATTAAGAAACAAATTAGTAATGAGATAAAAAAAATTAATTGAAAGAATCCTTATATTTAGGTTTGGACTCTGAAAGGTTAACTTTCGCATCTTTCATTTAAATGAAATGCAGTACTGCCTGTATTTTAGAGCACAGATTTAGTTGGAAAACATAGGCCTGAAATCATAAAAGCATGTCAGTGCATTTGCAACCTCAGATGAGCATATGAGCTTCTCTATTGTTAATGCTATTAAATTTTTACTTATTTTCAATTTTCAATGGCTGCAGGTTCCCCTGGAAGTGACTGAACCTTTAGATTGTAAACAAATAAAGGGATTAAAGCTTGGTTTATCCGGTGATCACCAATTCTATAATGCTGCTCTTGCGGTCTCACTTTGTAGATGCTGGCTTCAGAAAACTGGGAACTGGGAAAAGAAATATCAAGATGTTGGTTAAACCTTTACTTTTGTTTCATGCATGCATTAAAATCTTAAATACATTGGCAATATCAGCATTACATTCTTTTATAAGAATTTTCAAAATCGGTCCCTTGTCAGTCACATTTTAATACTTTAGGAAGGATTAGCCTGTAATTTTTTTTTACTACACGTGCATGCTCGTGATACTTGTTTTTTTCATTGAGATTATTCTAACCGACTATTTTTCATCAGTTGATGATCTAGTGTGGACATGTTTATATTCCTGTCTACATTATAATATCATTTTCATCTAACTTTTTCCATTGTATGATAGCAATTTCAGGATTCTAATTTGCCAGATGAATTTATGAGAGGCCTTTCAACTGCACATTTTTCTGGAAGGGCTCAGATTGTTTATGCCTCCACTTCAAATTCCCACTGTTCAGAAATTGTGTCCAAAAATTGTGGAGAGTTGATATTTTATTTGGATGGAGCTCATAGTCCGGAGAGCATGGAGGCTTGTGCAAAGTGGTTCTCTAATGCTGTAGAAATTCCATTAAAATCGTCTTTTGAAGTGCAAAAGGCAGATGGATCTTCAGAAAATGGTCACATACTACACAAAGGAAATACCTTGGGGCAGTTTGAGAAATCTTTTAAGCGGGTAGATATTCTTAAAGTAATTGATTGTTCCAGATATTCCTGTAGATTAACCATTTGCTGTTTATCATAGTATATCCTTTCTTGAATGCTTCTTTCCTCCTTTTAATAATTTATTTATATACTCAATCTCCATATTTACTTTTATCAATATTTTTGTTGAGATTTCTTGAAACTGAGAAAGTATTACGTGAAATTCTTTTGATAATTTATTTCATGATCAATTATCTCCTGATATTCGGCATTGATTAATTGTAGATTCTCCTATTCAATTGCTTAGATGTGAGAAATCCCCATATTTTGCTTCCACGGCTGGTGAATACATGTGCTTCTTCAGGTATTCCTACTTCAAAGCACCTCATATTTGCTTTTCACCTTCTAAAAAAAACTATCTCATGTGTGACTTGTGACTTTACCTTGTTTTTCTTACATATAAAAGCTGTGACTGGATTTAAAACTAAATTAGACAGTACATTGAACCTTCTAGCATATCAATTGAGTTCTTGACATGCCGTGCAAATGTGTTTCCAATATATTTTATGTGAAATACTGTATCATGTTTAGATAATCTGCTAAAAGAAAAAAAAGTTGAAAAAAGAGAATGGTGTCTAAGTCTTTCTACATATTTTATTGCTTCACTATCTTTGAATTTGTTTGTGTATGGATGCTTATGAATTGCATTGCACTAATGCAATCACTTTTTTTTTGAGCCTTGATTAGGTGTTCATTTCTCAAGAGCACTTTTTGTCCCAAATATGTCAAAATATAGTAAGGTTGTTTCTGGTGCATCAGCTATTTCTTCTGATCTCCATGGCATAGATCTGTCATGGCAATTTAACCTCCAAAGAATTTGGGAGAAGATTACACACGGGAAAGGTATGCTTTGTCTTTTCAGCTTGTGACATGTTTGTTGTCTATTGGGAATTCAGTGATGTTGGTCATATTGTCTTTCTTACAGCTTCAAGGGGCAATAACACTCTCAGATATTAATGTTTTAGAATGAAATGAAATTTTATTGGTAAAATACCTAATAGCAACTCTAGCATTATTATAGTAGAACAGACAGGGGCAAAAGTTTACAAGAATAACTGAATGAACTCACATGTATTCAAGAGCCTGGTCTGGCCCACCCAAAGTCCATGTTCACCAACTAACTTCCTCTCATCTGCTGCCTCCATTTATAACAGTCTAACTTTTACCTGTTCTAACAGGTTATAAAGCCTACTCTCAACTGTGAAGTTATAACTAACAGCCCAAGCCTAACATTAATTTTTTCATCATCTTTTTCTTTTGCTGTGGAATGGGGTAACCTATATGGATTATAAGTTTACTTCACATAAAAGTAAAGCTTTAACTGCTTCATCATGCATCTAGATGTCCTTATTATCTTGTAAACAACGTGGAAAATATTTAGTGGAAATTCAACCAAAAGATGAGACAGAAGACAATGCTTTAGATGTTTGTGGAGCTGAATTGAAGTTTTAAAATTGAACATCAAGTGCTATCAAGTTCTTCTAAAATATTAGTTGTTCGTAGATAATGGTAAATGTAATGAGTAATGACAGCAAATTGCCTGATGAAATTAGTCAGACAGCCAATCATGCTAAGATGTTGGCTCAGAGGACAAAGCTTGACTTTTCTGACCTGAGCATCATTTTGTGTATCTGCAGAAATAACCGTGCCAATTGAAAAGGATTTCAAGATAGATAGCAAGGAGATCCTACCACCTCCCGAGTTTCTTAACGATAATGCTCCGAGTGGTGGTCATTCTCATAACGGTTTTGCGAGCAGTGCAGTAATACCTTCATTACCATTGGCAATCAAATGGCTGCAGGATTGTGTCAAAGAACACCCTTCCACAAGGCTTCAGGTAACAAAGACGTGGATGGTACTTGGGTCTTATATTGACTTGGTTAATGGAGGGATACTGCTTTGTTGGTGTTAAATCTCAACTTTTATTTAATCTGGAAGTTAAATTCCATTGACAATCAAACTTTACTTCACCTTTTTCTCTCCCTTTCTGCAGAGGTGTCTCATTTGTGTATGACACCTCGTCTTGTTCAACCACCATGTTCCTGAAAGTCAACTTTATTCTGTTGGGTTGGATTTAGTAACATTTTTTTCTTTTTTTTTCCTTGCCTTATCCATTTCACCATTAATGGTGATGTTGAAACCCAGTGATGTAGTATTCTGGTTAACCATTGGTTCCTATAATCTGTCTTTGGAAGACGGAAAGTGGTGCTTCCTTTTACCTTTTTTTCTCCTTATGGAACAGAAAAAAATGCGATGCTCCCAATCTTTCCAGTCATGTACCTATAATACTACGCTTACACTGAACCAATTCTTACCTATGGTTTCAGGTTCTTGTCACCGGATCGCTGCATCTTGTTGGAGATGTGCTAAAGCTCTTGAAAAGATGATTTAAATTGAAGAATATAAGTGCCTATCTTGGCTATTGAAACTTTTGTTGTACCAAAAACTTGTCATTCTGTCAATCCTTTAAGCAGACATTGAGCTCATGTGATTGCTCAATGTTCTGACAATTTTTCATTCTTTACAATTCTGACCAATTATGTGCTCAATTCTTTACACTATGCCAAAAATGGAAAGATTTTTTTTAAAAAAATATCTCTAGTCCATATTTTAATTAATTTATTTAAATATATAGTGGTATTTTAGTCAATTTTATTAAATATAGTGAATATATTGTTTCCTTTCAATCTTTTAAAACTGGAAGTTTTCTAAAAATAGTGCAAGTATTTTAAATAATTATAGTTAAATTCATTAAATATTGTAAAATGAGGAAAACATAAAAGTGAGGGTTGAATTGTATTATAAGTATATATTTTAAAACTTCTTTGAAATCAATGAGAATAAATCTTTATAAAATAGATAGACTCAAGACTTGATTTTAAAGACAAATTATGAAAGACGATAAATGATAGTTTATGAACCATATCTATTAGTTTCTTCAAGCTACATGTATGAGTATCATTTCACGAGTTTCTTCAAGTTTTACAACACGAGTATTCTTTGACATGTTTCTCCAATTTGTTTTATCACAAGTATTTTTGACAAGTTTCTCTAAACTTATTTACATTATACATTAGTGTTTCGATGCATTGCCTACTTCATATACATTTGAGATACAAGGATTACTACACTAGACTTTGATTTTACATTTTTGAAAGATGGATATAGATATTACACTTACTAAGACTAGATAAATCTCAAAATATGCAAATGAGTAGAGTTATTCACAATAAGTTAGAAAAAAAAAATACATGTCTTGAAAGAGCAAAATAGAAGACTATTTTAGAACGAAAAACCTATATTCTTCTATTTATATTGGTACTTTAGAAAGTATCATTATCTCGTAACTCGATTTTTCAGAATAGTCATTATGATTGAGGTTTATACTTCTTTTCTTCAAGCTTAGTTTTTTTTTTTTTAATCGTTCATGTTTTTTTATCAATATTGAAGATTACATTTTGTTTACGCTTTCCAACTCCATTAACTTTATTACCATAATAAAGAGTAGTGACACTAATGCAAATTAGATTTTGATAATTTTTTAAGTTTGTCATACATTTCTTGTTTTTCATCAAAGAACGTAATGAATATCCACTAAAAAATAAAATAAAAAATTAGTCTATATTATTTTATTTTAACAAAAGGGATAGACGAAAATTCACTAAATAAAGAGTATGAAAATAAAATAAGAAAGCTGAAAAAGAAGCAAAACGAAATGAGAAAAAGAAAGCAAAACTCGCTAGAAGGAGGGCTTGAACCTCCGACCTTGTGGTTAACAGCCACACGCTCTAACCAACTGAGCTATTCCAGCTTTGATACTGTAATATTTAACGATCAATATATTCACTCACTCCGTTAGAGTTTGTAATTCAAAATCAAGTTCAGTAAAATGTTAATTTATCTTTTTTATTACTCCTAATCATACTCAAATATTTATATCACTTATTACAAAATATATATTTGTTTCAGTTCTAAAGAGTGAGTTAAACAGAAACTATAGAAGACAAAAGTTTTTGAGTTAATTTTATTTACTAACTTTTTAATTTAGAAAAAATAATTTTAATCCGAGAAATAAATAGTCTCAAATCAATAGAAAAGCTTTTGAAACTTAAAATCCTCCAGATAATTTGTGTCAAATTTCACTGCTTTGGTTTAAAACTATATTCTGAAGAAAAAAAATGGGTATTTATTACATCCAAGATACATTATTATTATTCTCAGGTCCAAAACGAATAAAATATGGGATCTAAGTGTGATATCTATACCAAGTATTAACATATTATCATTAGAGAAAAATAATATCTATAATAATATAATTAAAATCCACGTTATAATAAATTAAATCAACTTATTATATGTGTTAAATATGTTGATATATCTTGAGCTTATCTTATTTATTACTATATTAACATGTTATTAGGAGGGATATACTAATTCAATAATAATTATTTACTTTCATACTAACATAATATATTTGATCGTCTTAAGCTTGAAGTTTTTATAAGTAAATTTTGTTTTTTTTATGATAGATTAAAACTCACATCATTAATCCAAAAATCAAACCGACTAATTTCTAATAAAATCAATTAAAGGTTAAATTAATATAAAGTAACATGTGCTTAATAAAATTGAATAATAAAATAACATAATATTTTAACAAAAATATATTAAAAATGTTTGAAAATTCACAACATTAATTATGTGAAATTTGGTTTTACCTTTGTTCTTTCCTCTTCAGTTCCTTGCCCTTTCTCAATTTTCAGTGGCGGTTCTTTCTTTCTATTTCGTGTGTACCTCACATGAAACAACTCCTGCAATTCGTATCTTCCACCTCTATCAATCTCACTAGGTTTCTTTTGCGTCATGCCTCTTCTTCGTTTATTATCTTTCAAGTTTTTATATATTGTTTGATTTATTTTTGCTGGAATGGTTACATTTTCATTTACGCCTTTTTAATTGATATGTTAAAAAAATTGAAAATGGTGCACCACATTTGCTGCAGCATGTAAATCGAGTACACATTTATCTGGGTACCTGAATTGACTAAGAATATTGTAGCTTTGCAGTGTTTCGGAAGCATTTGAATGCTACTATATTGGTTTGTTCAACTGTGAAAGCAATGGGGTCCAAAAGATCCCTTTCAAATTCATCAAAACCAATTTCATCATTTGTTGAGGGCAAGAAGGATGTGGAGCTTAAGGGGTTGGAAGCAAACCCTGGTTCCAAGAAGCATGTTGTTGAGGTCTAATTGATATTCATTAAAATTGTCACTGTTATGTTCCTTTGAGTTTTTTGTTCTTGGGTTTTCACTATAAATTGATAATGTAGGAGGATGATGTTAATACGTATTCCGTTGAGATTGAGAGATTAAGAAATGACCCGACAATAGTAGAAACAATGACTGTTCAGGAACTCCGGAAAACATTGAAGTAAGCAGATTGGTCTTTTCCTAACCAATTAGCTACCTATTGTTTTAGTTTTAAAATATGAATGTGTAATATTCTTGATATTATATATCTTCGCAATGATTTGAAATCTCAGGAGATTTAGGGTCCCTGCTAAAGGTCGTAAAGATGATCTTTTGTCTGCCTTGAAAAGTTTCATGGACAGTAGCGTGTGCGGCGGTATACATTTTTCTTAGTATTATCTCAGCTTTTACTGTTTCTGGGGAGAATGAAAAGTGTTTATTTTTCTGTTTCAATATCAATTGTTTTTCTCCTCACAGTCGCCTCCTTTTATCCTTAACTTTGTGTCACTCCTCAGAAACTAGCTTAAGTTGTGTAGTTCTAATGTTTAGAAGGTCTCTTAATGTACAGAACAAGATTCTCATATAAGAGTAGAGCAAGGGCTATTAATTTCTGCTGACAATACTTCTGTAGAAGTGGAGGCTAAAAGGGTATTGAATGAAGACCATGTTGAAAATGTCAATGAAACTTCAGAGATATTTGAACTTAACCAGGGTAAGAAAAGATTAAAACAATCTGAATCTGAGAGAAAAACTGTCAAAGTGGCAACCAAGAAGAAAATTTCACCGAAATCAAATGGTGATGCAGGTACTGTTGTAGGATACATATAGTTAACCTTTTTTCTTTCCAGATTTTAAGAATGCACTCCTATACTTTTTTTTTTCAGATTTTAAGCATAACATAACACTATGATACCTTTTAACACTATTTCTGAATTTCATTTTTGGTTCAAATGTTGCTCAGTCAACTAAGGATCAATCTTATGTGGGCTTTTATTTCCAGATTTTAAGCCTTCCAGGGCAAAGAGAAAAGTATCTTCAGATGTTGTTAGCATTGTTATGGAGTCAGGTGAAATCAGTACAGCTACAATTCAAACTGAACCATGGACAGTTCTTGCCCACAAGAAACCTCAAAAAGGTTGGATTGCATATAATCCTAAAACAATGAGACCACCGCGGCTTGATAAAGATTCAAAATTTGTCAAGATTTTGTCATGGAATGTCAATGGATTGCGAGCATTGCTAAAATCAGAAGGATTCTCTGCACTTCAACTTGCCCAAAGGGAAGACTTTGATATATTGTGTTTGCAAGAGACTAAGCTGCAGGTGTAGCATTTGTCATGCCTGAGAGTTATATTTTCCAACAGACCTATGTTTCAGTGTTGTTAGACATGTGTAGAGAATAACTGCAAAGTTTATTCTCTTTTATTTTTGTTTGTGCTGGTTTATAAGTGCTTCTTGCATCGTATTGTAGTTAAATTATGTAAACTCTCTAGGTCGTTGCAGAATTATGCTAAGAATTGGTTTTGTATTCATAGAGAATGGCAAATAATGTTATTTGAAAATATTGAAAGATGTGAATCATGAGAAGCTTTTCCATTGCCTCATTTGATTATCTATCAACTTTGGTGAAGTGTGTTTGGATTAGCTTCATGGTGAGTAATAATTATTTTTTTCATGAAGGTAAAGCAAAAAATAGTTGCTTCTAACTTTTGCATGCTATCACTGTGATTTTGTAGGATAGAATTGCTTCTCACGTGTTATCCAAACATACTAGAAGATGTTTGTACGAAATTTGATGGGGCTCATGTCTCTGTTATTTATGAATGCTGTGCTTTTGCTAACAGGAGAAGGATATCGAGGAAATCAAACAGCGTCTAATAGATGGCTATGATAACAGCTTTTGGACATGTAGTATTTCTAAGCTTGGTTATTCTGGAACAGCAATTATCTCAAGGGTATGTTGACTGCGATCATCCCACTTCTTGATACTAAATGAAAACTTTTAATCCCAAATTTAGAAGAAAATGCTGTTTATGGTAGGGAACATTCCTTGCACAATTTAATCAACCTAAATTTCATAGCAACTTATATTTATTGCTGCATAAAATTTTATCTAATAATGAGTGGTACACAAGGCCAGTCCTGAGGGTACTTTAGAGGTGTTCTGCTCCAGGCTAGTGAATGGGAGGGACCCAACAATGGTTAGCTTTGATGTTTAAAGAAATTATGTTTATAATGCACTCTTAACTTTTGTTTCAGCTTCTCATTCTCAATTTTCCTATTACAAATTTAAAGCTCCAATTAATATGTGCAATTGGACATTGAATTTCTTCCTAAACATTAAACAACCTTCATCATTTTAAAGGTTCTGTATATGTAACCATTAAAATTTGCAGGCACTGACCCTTATTTATTGTTTTTCCATGGGCCCAAAAAACAATAGTACTGGCTATAGTTGCACACATTTTTCTCTGGGTAAAATGTTTTGGAAATGAGACTATTGATAATAGAACTTGGTAAAATTGAGATGAAACTCTTGCTGCCTATTTTAGTAATATTCTTTTCTAACCGAGTTAAATACTATTTTTCACATCTGTCATGATTTTCATTCTGCTTAATAAGCTAACCATTTGCATCCTCATATTTAAATTGCATGAATAATGCTTGGATTAATAATTCTTTTTCTAATATTGTTGAATTCTGGCAGATAAAGCCACTTTCAGTTAGATATGGCCTAGGTATATCTGATCATGATAGTGAGGGTAGACTTGTGACAGCTGAGTTTGATACATTTTATTTGATATGTGGATACATCCCTAATTCTGGAGATGGCTTGAAAAGACTGGTACTTACTTTTCTTTTATTATATTATGTATTATATATTATACCCATTTCATTATGAAATAATATCCTTGTCCAACTAATGTTTGTGTATTTGAATCTAGTCTTACAGGGTGACTCAATGGGATCCATCTCTCAGCAATTATTTAAAAGTATGTACGGTTATTTTTCCTCACCTAGTAGGATAAAGCTTTATGCTTTGTTGTATGTATATATTGCTCTTCAAGCATGGTGTGCATGGTTTTTTGTTCTTTCATCTTCTATTATTCCTTTTACTTAGTTGTTCTATATTTGAAAGGCCTAGTAGTGTTGCTGTCTAAGCTCAAAAGGTTAAAATTGATGCTGGAATGCATCACTTTATTTAAAATAATAATAATGTTAGCTCATGTCAAATAGAAATATGGTTAAATTATATAGTATTTTAGTGGGTGTAAGTCTCACATTGAAAGCTGGTTTTGCAAGGTTGAGCTGAGCTTAAAGTTTGTTTTCTAAAAAATAAAATTGGAGTTGATGTCCTATGTTGTATAACCTTTTTCATTTTTTTCTTTGGTCACTACTGGATATTCTTTTGGGGTAATATGCTTCTCACAGAAGGAATACTAACATTATATTGAAATTCTTTTGTTATGCATGCATGATTAGGATTCCTAATTCATTTTCTGCTGCATACAGGAATTGGAAAAGTCAAAACCGGTAATTTTGACTGGTGATCTAAATTGTGCTCATGAAGAGATAGACATATACAACCCTGCTGTAAGTGTTTCAGATTTAATATTCTCCATAAAAACTGTTTATGCCGTTTAAACCTTTTAGTAAATATTACCAGCAAAACCTAGCACTTGTTGGTAGATAGAAATTACTGGATTTAGAAGGAGAAGTCAAGAAGTTGTTAATATGCATTGAATTAGTTTACCGTCCAATCTTTTGATTATGGTTGGCTAAAAACTGAAATCAAATGTTGTTATTACATAAGTTAATGTTTACTCAGAACAACTGTGCATGTAAATAGTTACAGGTGGTGTTGGCTGAGTCACTGGTGAATCCTGTTATCTAAATTGATTTTCAGCTTTAAAATATTAATCTAATAGCAATTTGGGTGTGTTCATTTAGAATTTGTTTGAAATTTGTTCAGATGAAAAGGTGGACTGAGTATGTATTAAATGAAGAGGCCTGATGCGATGATAACTATACTCCTACATTTCATTTCTGACTATTCACTGGTGAGAACGAGATACCCCCAGTACGTCAAACCATTTTTGTAGGATTGATTAGATGGTGATTACCGATGGTTGCTACTCCATCAATATCATTACGATTTCAAATAGCAAATCACAATGCCCTCCTAGTGTCAAGGGTAACTCATGTTAGTACCTAAAGTTTATCCTAACATGCTTGATCTGTTATGATAGAACTGGAGGTAGCATATCTAGAATAGTGATAGCACCATGGTGACTTGTGCTTATGATTGGTGTTCCTAGGAAACCACATCACCTGGCAGTATCTTGGAGATGCTATAGAATTGATGTGGACTTTGAAGCATGTAAGAGGAGTATGTAATGGGCAATATCATGAGTACTATGACTTTGTAATACTTGAAGATCGTGCAAGGGAGACCATGGGAGATAGCCTGGTGGTGAGGAGGATTTGGATGGGAGTCAGGGCACTTGTCAGTTGATCCAAAAAGTGTGGGTGCCATAACTTGCATGACATATTACGTGTGGGGTATCAAGTTGCTATATAGGCATAATGAAGAGAGAGATGGTGGGTGGGGGGAGGACATGTATTTTGAATTCTGTTTTTCCTTCTCTGTCGGTTTCTCGGAGCATAGCAACCTTTTCCGTTTCTTATATATTTCCCAGACTATACAAAAATTAGAGACACGTTACAACTTACATCCATCATTCATCGTTTTCATCATTTCCATTTTTATCATTCATTAGAAAATTACAGCAAGGTTGTATTAGGATAGTAACTCACTACAAGTTATGTGACCATAACCATTTTGGGCCCATTTTGTTGAGGTTTGTTGGTTATTTGAAAATATAGAAAACTAGAAAGAGTGGAACCGTAAAATATGAACTGCATAATCCAATTTTAGTGAGCAATATTGTAGGTTTATACAGCAAATAACGGAAAGAAAACTGCTAGAACAACAACTAACAAACTAGTGCCAAAAATTGCAGATAAATCCTATCAGTCATGACTTTTATTTTCCTAAAAAATAGCATAAGATCTGATTTCCAGTTTGTTAATTTCCAATAGTCATCAATCAACAAGTTTCATAAATGCTTACACCAAACTAGTTGGCTTTTGAAAATTTGAATATGTTGAAAATAAAGATTAGTTGGAATTTAAATCAATAATCTGTCTGTTATCAATATCCTGACTAATGAATTACGTGAGAGTGCCAAGAGCATTAGTTCTACTGATAAATACTTGTATCCACAGGGTAACAAGAGAAGTGCTGGGTTTACAGATGAAGAGAGGAAATCATTTGCAACAAACTTCTTATCTAGGGGATTTGTAGATACCTTTAGAAGGCAGCACCCTGGTGTTATTGGATATACTTATTGGGGTTATCGGCATGGTGGGCGCAAGAATAACAGAGGTATTTATAGAGCACTGCTAAAATTGATTTGCATACTTTGCTGTTTGTGTAGAATCTATCTACTTCACTTCGCTTATTAATATCTGTTACATGACTGACTGTGTTATGAGTTTATTTGAACACAAGCACGTGTGTTCACATGGTAGTTCTCCGTTGACTTCTCTCCTTACCCTTTTGTACATATTCCACTATTTGTTTTCTCCTTCTAGATGAGAGTAGGGTATTCCTCCATTTCACAGATAACTGCATTCAACAAGACTTTCCTAATTCTATCCAAAAGAAAATGCATGGATTTCCAATTGTCAACTTCTGTTATGGGAATAAATATATGCATCTTAGATGTAGTTGGGTTCTTCCATAGTTCAAATGCTGAACAGCTACCCAAATGGACACACTCCCTGGTCGGGGTTTTTGGAATTTCTCCCAATTTCCTACTCATATATGTATGCTTGTCTAATTTGAATTAGAATGTTATGAGTATTACTTTTTGAGGAAGTACATCCATGACACAGGTAATGGTGTGTGCATTTATTAAATTAGCATAATGAATGCAGAAATTTCTTGATCTGAATTTTGAATGCCTTCCATTTAAATCTCTATATGATGTGTTTTGAAAATAAAACAGGGTGGCGTCTTGATTATTTCCTCGTCTCAGAATCCATTGCTGACAAAGTTCACGATTCATACATTCTTCCTGATGTCAATGGTAGTGATCATTGCCCTATTGGTCTTATTGTCAAGTTTTAGTTCTAAAATTATGTATTAGCTTGTAGCGAATGTTGCTAGAAATTGTAATATATGGGATAGCCTATATATACTCCAAGCACGGGTTTTTACCTTTTTGTCTGGTTTTCTTAACTTAGAAAAACCTGCAATCCTTGTACATACTAAATCTGTGATTTTGACTAGGCTAACAGAAGTTTGAACAGGGAATCTACTCTTGTTATATCAATGAAAAGAACATATTTGATCCTGCAACAAAATATAGAATATACAGTAGTCTAGGACTGTTACATCTGCTAGCCTTTGAATGAGTCAAGAAATTTTTTTTGTTGTGTTCCAAATATTCTAATTGAGGTAATTTTGTAAAACATCGGAGGCAGTTACATTTTTTTTCTTGCCTGTGCCCAAGTGGTGTTCTTCCGAGTGATAACTTTTGAATTTCATGTTAGTCTATTTTTTTCTCCTTTGGGACATATCTTGTAATAAAATACAATTTCTTGACTCTTCTATTGTATAGTAACAGATAAAATCAGTATAATTTCTTTAGACCATCGATTTCATTTTTAATCTCAATATTTTTTTCAGATTTCCTAATTTCGTGTTGTGAGTAGAGAAACCTGGGCAATTACTCCCTCCACCCTAAACCTTATAGAAGTGTCCAAAGAAATCATAGAATGTGCAGAAATTAATCGTCGGAAAAGTGTAGCATGAAATGGAAAGTAGCCAATGCTGAATAACTAGCGAAAACAAAGTGCTTATTATTGTCGATCCGTATTTCCAGTTCTCAGTGGCAAAAGTAATGAAATGAAAGTAAATAAAATTAAAAAAATGAGCTAGGGATACAACTAATTATATTCTCATACTTCACTATTATAAGAGGGGCATTACGCCCAATAATTTATATAAACACTTTAAATTCGCAACGCCTAGGAATTTGAGCCATTTAACTTCTAAAATCCTTTCATACAACATCGAGATTTCATTGAACAAAATCACGAGTTTCATGTCTAAGGAGGCCATCAACATTCAGTATAACATAAGGTGGAGGAAGGTGCTGGCTAAAGAAATTCTCATGGCAATCGCGGCTTAGTGACATATTAAAGATTTAAGATCTATTGGGATAAATTATCCACAAGTATTCATTGAAAAATGATATGAAATAATATTTTCCTAAAAATAAAATTAGTAGAGTTTATGTGAATTGTTTTATGTATACATTAGTATCTAAAATAATTATTTTACCTTTTACCTTCTCCTGGCATGAGTATTCGTGAAAATTTTTATACACAGAACTTGGTTGATACTGTAGATATTTAGAAAGTTTTACACCCAAAGAAAAAGTCAAAATTTCTCAAAGCTTGTCCAGCATGAATGGTATTTCTTCGTTTTTGACGGTTTGGATATTCCCAGAGTAACATTGTTGTTTAAAAAGAAAATCATGTGCAGCAACTGATTCCCAAATGCAATTTTCTGTTTGATATCATTATTCAATAAAGATTCACCTGTTATAGTATCAACTAACAAGCAAAGGCTTTCTGAGATTAAGACATGTAAACACAAGCAACCAGATTCGTTCCAAACAATTTTGGTTTATTAGTTGCATACTTAAAAATTTAATGTTTTACACTTATTATATAAATTAAACACTTCATGAGTTAATTTATACACTGTAAATGTAAAATAATATCTCAAACATAATGTATCTTATCACCACAACATATTAAGGAGTAAGATAGCAAGGTAAAATTGTCAGAATCTCATTACAAGTTCTTATAAAAATGTTTTCTATTGACAATGTATAATCAAACTCATGAACATAGATAACAGAGAGATAAATTACATCAATAACATTCATTAGTTGTCTTCCCTTTTATATCTCTAACGAAATCCAATTTGAGAAAGCTTCATCCAACCATGGTCCTCTTTCGTCCTCTTTGCCTCACTACAAGTTGTTAAAATGTATGGAGGTAAGATGATGGTGCTTAAGAAAAGTTAAATTTATACAAGTATGTGAGGCAGCTAACCTTGTGCCAACTTGTTCAATGTGGATGACCACTGTTTTGATGACTTCCGGTATGCAGTAAGTATCCGATCCATCTGTCCATATAAAATCCGAAATTAACCTAAAACTGAATTGATTATCTGTTCAAAACTTCTGTTTGTCTAAGCCGAAAGCACATTGCAGAATAATAATGCTTCAGTCCCCTTCACCTCCACTAGAATGGCATGGATTTCTGGGCTAGTTTAAGTAAATCTAATCCTCTCTGGCAAAAAGAAAGTGTGATTCTTGATCGATGAGGAGTTAATCTTATTCAATACCATCTCTTTGACCCCCAACAAAACTTGATGCACTCATCTCACAATGGAGGAGCTAATCCTAGTCAATACCGTAACAGTAGAAAAAAAAGAAATAGAAAAAAATGAAACTTTCTTTATTATCCATTGGTGAATGGTCAAAAGGCTAATCACAAGCATGGCAGAAGAGCTCCATTATCTTCTTCAATTAAAATATTAACCAAAAGCATGCTTAAGAAAATTAATGTCCCATATTTTATTTATGGCCGACTTTGGAGTGCACTCTCATTTAAATTCTCAAATCAGACAAATGAAATCCTGTTTTCATCTCAATTTTCTATATGGAATGGCAGTCAGGGGAAATTGAAAAGCTGGCTTACCACATTCCCACATGAAGAATGCATTGACAGAATAGCTCTTTCCAGAACATACAAATCAACTGCTTTATCTTCCGGTAGAGTTGAAGTGAAGCTCAAACCAAAATCAATAAGAACCTACAAACAATCCATTTGGCTACTGTAACACAAATTGATAATATTTCTCAGGGTGCATAACATGAATGGAGGATAATTGGATACCGCATGATCTAAGAAGGCATGCATGAACTCACCAACTCATTGGTACCACTCTTGAGCAACATGTTTGATGTTGTTAAATCACCATGAACAAGACCACCATCATGCAGTTTTCCAATTGCATGACCAATTTGGGTAGCAATGTTGTCCAGACCCTCTTCACCAAGGCCACGAGAACCAAATTCAAGAAATACATCCTTGACTGAAGGGTCCTCAACATACTCAAACGTTAAAGTGTGCAACGCAGGATCCACAGCATACAGCACAGGAGTACAAACCCCAAGTTTCCTTGCTTTGGTCACGCACCTCGCCTCCTGCTCCAAAATCACATCGGTGAAACAAGAAAAGCAACAAAACAATGCTTAAATATGGGGGGAAATTACAATTCTTTTTTCAAAATCTAACCGCATTTAAGCGCTTCAGTGTCAATTTAGAATCCAAAGTTGGATGCCTGTACTTCTTTGAGAAGCGCTCCTTGACAACACATCTCTTTCCCACAAATGAAGACTCAAAAACCCTCTACACAAAAGCACATCAAAGAGGCATAAAGACTTGGAAAACAAGATAAATCAGGAGTTCATGAATAAAATAAAATCCAAGAAGGTGGGTAGAACAAGTAAACGAAAAAAAAAAATTGAAACTTTACACAAAAGGTAGAAATCAGTTGCACTTCAAGGTAGGTGCAGCAATAAAAGAAGAAAGATTGAAATTTTATACAGAAGGTAGGTTTTAATTGCATCTACAAATCCAGAGACAGTTTACAGTTATACTTACAGCCTCCGCTCCTTGTTTGAGCAAAGTGAGAGCGCTGTCTCTTGAGTCAGTTTCAGTCGCCATAGTGTTGAACGTTTCTGGCAGTGAAATTCTTGGTGTTTAACCCTTTTACAGCCCAGAAAAGAAAAAAAAAAGGTTATACAACAGAAAAAAAAATTAAATGTTGCTACCAGAAACTTTATTATCAGTGCTGAAGATGTAGAAGAAAATTTGGAGGGTCTGAAGTATGCGTGTATTTGTTGCTGACAAGGAGAAAGGGGAGTCCCTTTGTGGCAGTTATGCAATGACCCAAAAAAATTGGAATTAAAGCGACAAAAAAAAATGTAATAAGGAACGGGTAGAAATCTAGAAGGAAAACTGATTCAGAATATTCAACCGGCTAAGTAATATATAAGAAATGCATGCTCTTAACTAAAGAACCAGCAACGAACAACAAAAATTACATACTACGAGACCCACTTTAGTACAGAACCATTCAAGCTTTTCATCAAACACATAGCATGCAGAAGAAAAACATTTATTAGAAGCACAGGGCGGAAGAAAAAGAAAGAAAAGGGAGAAAAAGATTAGAGTGAAATGGTACCGAAAACGTTAGTGGGTTGCGATGTACTGAACAGAGGAAAAAATAAAAAGGTTAAAGGCAGTTGATTAGTGTTGGTTTCATGACAACAAATATTCTTTTAGTTGGATTAATTATAAATTGTTTCATTTTTCGGAGTTGTTTTTATGATCAATTGATTTTATTGATAGGACAATTACGAGATAAAAAAGAAAAGTTGGTATTTTGTAATTCTTTATAAGTAGTTAAACAATTTATTCATTTCAACTTTATATGGAAATAAAATTAAAGACTAAGCTATCATAGGAATATCGAAATACAGTGAAGAATAACCGACGTAGTTTATGACATGAAAAACTATTTTATTTTATCTTTAAACTCTTTGGAATGTTTTTTTTTTTCGATCTTTACTTACATTTAATCTTCTTTGAAAACATTCTTGGAGTGAATTAGGTATAATTATAACCACTCTTACTATTACTATTATTACCTGTACAATTAATACTATAGTAATAATAATGATGTCCATGTTATTTTTGTAGCACCCGTAACAATCATGTTAATTAAAGCATTTCATAATTAATAATTAACTGATGTTAAGCATATAAACTATAATCATTATCTATATTATATTATTTCTCGATAAAAAAAAATTTCAAAAAATCATATTTAATTTAAAGAAAAGGGAACTTTTCCTAATAAAAAAACTAATATAAATAATTTTCACTGTCTTATGTCTCTTTAAGATTATTTTACTTTTGATGTTTCTCACCTCAACTATTTTCTTCATATGTATAATATACGATTACATATAAATAAACAGTAACTAAATATAGAAAGCAAGTAAGCTAATAGTATTTTAAACCATTATATAATATAACATCACAAAGATTAAATAAAAACATCTTGACACATTTTACATACAACAAGTATTATTAATTAATTACATCTTATAATTTTGATACAAACTATTTGGATTTATGTATTGAATCAAGTACTCATGAAGTTTAACATTTTTTATGGAATCAAGAAATAAAATATCATGATCGACTTTGATTTACTTGTTCTCAATCATTCATGACAGGATAAATTTATAGCCTTGTCAAGAAAAAGATTTTTGACTCCAAATTTCGTTATAGAAACCTCTATTAACTCTCACAACCTAAATTCTATCATTTGTACAAGTTTGTAAGTCTAGTAAAATTATGATGATTTAACCCTTTAGATTCCATACTCAATGACAATTCCCACAAAATCTCTAACCAAAGTATAACTTTGGTACCCCTCATAATTTCCTCCTTATTCATATCACATATCCACATATAAGTTAAATAGTTAACAATATAGTTACACGATAAACAAAATTCTACCATATGTTGAATCCAACATTAACATTATCCCTAAGTCATCATCCTTTCAAGTATTACTCATATTTCAACATTTTAAACCATACTCTATTCAAATAAGTATCGTACAATATCCATAACATCTTTATACCATTCGTTTCATCATATTAGCATGCTTTCATTCTCATAAAACCCTAACCATTCCATATTAGAACAATTTCTAAAAATAATTTCACATTTCAAACCACATATTCAATACACAAATTAACAAACTCGCTTAGCAAGCAACCCTGGAAAGGCACTCACTTAATGACTAAGTGAATTGCCTAACAAGTTAAACAACATAACAAAATATAGATAAATAGGCCCAGTGAGAGCAAGCTCGTCCGACGACCAACCTCTCCTGAATCTATGTCAAATTTGAATCTAGCTTGCACAATAAGCTTTGACTCGTCAAACAAGTGAAAGGTTTTGATGCTCTTAGTTATTTCACTTTATTTTTAAAGCATGTTTAAAGGGAATTTGACTTGTTCAACGAGTCTGCATAATTCAGACACAAAAATTTGAATAATAGATTTCCTTAACTCTAATGAATCTTTTTATCCTATATCCAAATCAAAAGCAATACTAACTTAATCAAAATGACTAATTAAAAGCCAATTATTTCACTATACATATTCAACATAAATTTCACAATTAAGAGACTAAATAAAGTATTCAAAAATTTCTTATTCAACCAAATTTCACACACACAATCAACCAAATCAATAACTGCAACCATACCAATTTAGTAATCAAATCATAAATAACCGTACACTCAATTTAGATAAAATAATATTAACTATTTTTATCTTGATTAAAAAGTTATCTATGGCATAATTTCTTTTTAGAGTTTTATTTCTCACATATACTTTAACTAACTAAGTTTATAATTACTATTATAACTAAACAAATATTTATATTTACTTTAAACTATTTTGAGTCAAACCTATAAATCACAAAACCATATGTCTCAAATGAATTTACTTTGTTTGAAATTTTAACCAGTTAAAAGTATAGACATTTTCATAATTGTCAAACAAACAAGAGACCAACTTGAAAGATTGAAAAAAGACTAAAAAAATATTTATAAAGATAATGTTTTTTGTAAAAAAAGTTCAATTAACATAAAATCTATTTATATTTTATCAATAAAATAATTCAATATCATTATTATAACTACTACTACTCTTAACCTTAAACTATTATACAGATTTTAAATTTATCATGTTATTATATATACTTGACATTATAATAATTATTATTACAATCATAACTATTATTACTAATTATTAACACTTATTCCATAGTATTTTTGTCATTCACTGTGTCCACATCATTATCATCTGCGAAGTATAATCATAAAACAATTAAAACATTAACTAATATTCAAGCTTAGCATACTTTTATTTTATCATATTATTTTATTGTATTATTATATTTTATTTAAATCATTAAATATGCCTTTATTGTTTCTAGTGTTTAGCGACATCAAAAAATGTCATAAGATACTTACAATATTAATATTTTTTTTATCAAATTGTGTACTTTTTCCAATATTAATTTAAGTAAAAAAATTATCTCACAGTATTGTTCATTTATTTTTTAAATTATAAAAATGATCTAAAACATGAATAACACAATTAAAATTTAACATTTTATCATAAATCTCAATATTTTTAGAACAAGTATGAAACAATTGATATTTTTTTTTATTAAATATAATATTTATACTTTTTATTATCTTTAACATTACTGGCATTTAAACAGAAGTACCTAAATAATGTTAGTTAGTAACATTATATAAATCTATTCACACACACATTGTAATATCATTTGCTTTGTAATTAATTTTTGTTATATTGGTTTAAAAAAAATTCCTGATAAAACATTCAGAGTATATCAAATTTCACACCTTTTAAAATAAATATTATAGAATATATTTTAAATTACTCTGTAAAAAAAATCTTATAGGTGTTTCGGAATAATTAATGTAAAAGAGTTACAAATTAATTTTGAATTACGCATGTTATATACTATTTGAAATTCTTATTCTGAAATATAATTTTCAAGAATGGTTATAAAATTTCATAAATTTTGTTAGTATGATTTAATTTTTATAAAGTATAAGTATTTTCAAGGTAAAAGAGATTACAAATGAGGTGATATGTGATGTGAAAAACTATAAAGGAGAAGAAAAAAATGGGTGAAGTGTTATCTAATTATAATGATGATTAAAAATCCACAGTATCTATAATAAAATGTTTAATGCTTTAGATTACTGAAAAATTATAAATCACTAAATTGAAAATTTTAAAAATTAAATAGAATGTAAAAGGTAAAAATAAAAGTTTATTTAATTTATATATTTTTACCAAATAATAACGTAATAAAACAACCATTAAATTTAAAATTATAAGTATAAATTAATTTTATTAAAAGTATTTAAAATTATAAGTATAAATTAATTTTATTAAAAGTATTTAATATAATAGTTAAATCGATTAAAGTTATTAAAAAACTAAATTGTCACATGGGCCTGTGGTGATGAATTGGCAAAATCTGATTGGTGCTATGACGAGAGTGAAAAACTCCAAAAAATATAGAAAAAGGAATAAGATTCAGCGTAGCAAATCTCCAAAACAAAGACCAGTGTGCCTGAAACAGAACAACCTTAACAAACCCAACAATAACAATGGGAGCACGAAAGAGACTCTCTTCTTCTTCTGAACCTTCTTCTGCTGTGGTGAAGGAAGACACACAGAACAAACCCCAAGAAAAACTGAATCTTGCAGATCCTCCAATTGCACCTCCCAAATGGGGTCTTCTTCTGAAGCTCTCTCTCCTGCTGCTTCCTTACTTGTACCTTCTCTTTTACTACTACCCCATCGAACCGGAACTCCGAAGATCAATCCTCATCAATGCGGGAATGAGCCTTGCGGGGTTGTTCGTCACGGTCAAGATGATCCCCGTCGCGTCTAGATACGTTCAGAAGCGAAATCTATT
Source organism: Vigna radiata var. radiata (assembly GCF_000741045.1). Taxonomy (NCBI): domain Eukaryota; kingdom Viridiplantae; phylum Streptophyta; class Magnoliopsida; order Fabales; family Fabaceae; genus Vigna; species Vigna radiata. Next base: position 4,428,630 of record NC_028358.1, on the reverse strand, counting down.
TGGCTATGATATCAACAAGAAGGGAACCCCTCAGGGAAATGTCAAAGTGTTAGTCTTTTTCTTCGTTTCCCTTTTTTATTTTTTGCTTTTATGAAGTGGGTTTGTGTTGGATTTTTGATTTCGAGATCTTGGTATCTATTTTTCTTTCTTTTTTTTAAATCATAGGTGGGTTAGCGGGAGCATTTGGTTGGATTTGGGAGGGAATCTTCAGTCTGGGATATAAGCTTTGTGCTTTCTGAAATGATCTTGTTCTGTTCCATGTGATCATTATTCTTTTTGATCCTACACTTGTTGTATTGTTCAATAAATGTATCTGGATTTGATTAATTTGGTAAGATGATGTTCACTAGCACAATGCTTTCTCTTTTTAGACCCTGGATTGTTCTGAAACCTGAGTTTGCTATCTACCAGACTAATTCTTACATTTGATAAAGCTAAAAGCGTGGAAGTTTTAGACTCACCGATTGTGTTCTTGGAATGTGTTCTAGACTTTGATTTGTCGAATTAATTTTGCTATCTTTCCCTTCTATTTTTTATTTCAATGGGATTGTTGAACTTGGCATTTTCAGTTTAGGTTTGAACTGGAAATGTGTGATGAAAATGAGGATGTCACGACCAGCGAATGGGTAGCTTGGTTGATGGTTTAGTTTAAGAAATTGGTTAATATGCTTGGCAAATGTGTGGATGGAAACAAGGAGAAGAAAAAGTTAAATTAAAGGCAGTAAGAGGAAATATTATTACCTTACATTGTAAATGCTGTTAAAAAAGAGAAGTAGAGAACAAAACCTTAGCTAAGATTTATTTTGGTACTATATACTTTATGTATTTAATGCCATGTATGCACGGAAAGGATATATATCTTCTGTTGTATATTTTTGGTACTAAGTTTTGACTTTGTAACCTCTTTATTTGCAGGCCTGAGTCTTTAGGCATAGTTGTTGGTATTGTCTTCTTGGTGGTGGCAATCTTGTTTCAGTATTTTAACTTCACAGCAGATTCAAATGTAAGCATATTATGTGAATTATGCGTGTGGCAGATATAAGAATTCGGTTTAACTCTAGTATCAATGGAAGAACGGAATGCTGTACTTATAAACTATTTTTATTTTACAGTGGCTTGTTGAATATAATGCAGCATTAGCATGCATCTGTTTCATGACATTACTGGGTTTTGTCGACGATGTCCTTGATGTCCCTTGGAGAGTGTGAGTTTACAAGTTCTCACAATTTGCTTCCTGGATTTGTGCTTGCTAACTACTGTTACAATAGTTGCTTTTTTTTTTTTTACATATATATTTTATGTTGATGTGAAGAACAGAAAATTACTACTCCCATCAATTGCTGCACTTCCTTTGTTAATGGCATATGCTGGACACACAACTATAGTTATACCAAAGCCACTTGTTGCACACATTGGGATAGAGATTTTGGATCTTGGTAATCTTTCTTTACCTTTATGCAAATGACACTTGAGAAGTCACTGATTATTTTAAAAGTTCACCACTTTGACTTTGTTTCATGAGGCAGGATGGATATATAAACTATACATGGGGCTATTGGCTGTTTTCTGCACAAATTCTATCAATATACATGCTGGGTTAAATGGCCTAGAAGTTGGGCAGACGGTGGTTATTGCAACAGCTGTAAGTATTAAAGCTTGTAACAGTTAACATAATCCACATTGGTCATGAAAATTAGTAATGCCGTGGATATGCAGATCCTGATTCACAATATTATGCAAATTGGAGCATCAACAGATCCTGAATATAAACAAGCGCATGCATTCTCTATTTACTTAGTTCAGCCCTTGCTTGCTACCTCTTTAGCCTTACTTTCTTACAACTGGTACTCACTGATGTAACATTATCATTTTGTTTGAAACTTTTTTTCACGTGATTAAGAGTAGTTTACTAACAGTCTGTTGTTGTTCTAGGTATCCATCTTCAGTTTTTGTTGGAGATACATATACATACTTTGCAGGGATGACTATGGCCGTGATTGGTATTTTAGGCCATTTTAGGTATATTCTTACCTTGCATCTGCCGTCTTACTCTGTTATAATGGATCAATACCGATGGTAGATCTTCATTTTCGTTAGTTGAAACTTGCAAACAAATGATTTATTTTTCCAGTCTTGCTTCTTTTCATTTCAATCACGGTTAACGATATCTTGTGATAATACCCTTCCAAGTGTACTTTTGCCTTATATAATAGCACAAGGTATTTCACTTTCGGTGGGGATTTTCTATTCAAATGTGAGGTCTATATTCATCATTTCATTCTTATTAGAAAGTGAACATTATATCTAATTTAACTTTACAGAACCAACTTATAAAGTGAGATTTTCATTTACATATTGTAACTTAATTATTTCTCTAGTTAATGTAAGATTTGTAATAGACCATAAGGACCGAACATCTTGAGTGTAGAACTATATGTATTTGTGGATAGTTAGAAAGTGGCCTCACAATGGGTGAAATCATAGGTCCAACAATTTTAAATAAGATTTTAGTTCATTGCTAAATGATAGCACATTTTTCTGAATCCATGCTGCTTCTGTTTATGAACTTGCCTTATATGATTATCGATTTCCTTGTAATAATTTTATTATATTTGCTTCAGTGAAACTCTCTTGATTTTCTTCCTACCCCAAGTTTTGAACTTTCTCTTGTCACTTCCCCAGGTTTGTCACTAACAGAATCTCAATTGACATTTTGAATTTGTGATAATTTAAAAACTGTTATGAACATGTTTGACAAAAAATATGTTTTGCTCCAGCTTTCTGGCTATATTCCGTGTCCACGTCATCGTCTGCCAAGGTAGGCATTAACAAATGTATCTCAGTGAATGGTAGAGACATCTCACGACTTGTACTTGTTTGGTTGAAAACTCATGGACCCTCAATTCATTCAGGTTTGACCCTCAAACTGGACTACTGACTGGGACAAATGATGGGACACTCGTTAACTTCTTCCTAAGAAATTTAGGCCGCAAATCTGAAAAAGCACTTTGTATTTATCTTCTTGCTTTCCAGGTGATTCCCTCTCTTTCTTGTGACCAGCATTCCTTTTTGTTTTCTATTTCCGTGTTGAACTTGGTTGTTTGCATGATTCAAGTAAACTATTTCAAGAACTTGGTTTATTTTGTTGGATTTGACTCCTATTATGGGATTACATGCTAGAGGGAAAAAAATGCAGGATATTAACATATTTTTTTAAATGAAGAGCAAATTTTAATCACTTTATAGCTTGCTAATCATGCAGTTTATCATAATTTCAGTATGCAACAGAAACAACTATTCTAGTTATCATTGCTCTGATGTTCTTTTCCCCTATGGACAGGCTATAGCGTGCTGTTTCTGTTTCTTGCTAAGGTATTTCCTTGCTGGTTGGTACAAATAAAAGCCCGAAGTGGATTCTAAAAAAGACATGGATGAAAACCACGCGATAGGACTGGTTTTGTTGTATAACCATTTTTGTAGAAAAATTTAGTGAGAAATAGGCATATAGATTTTGGTGAACGAATTTCTTTCATTATCTGAATGTTGTGTACTAATATCAACTTACAAAAATATACCACTTGAAAATTTTCTGGAGAGCTTAACATTTTCGTATACAATCCGTTAGCAGTATCATTTATAACAATGCCACCGCGTGCTCTTTTGGTTTTGGAAATCACCAACTGAAATGACATCCTTCAAATAAATTATCTGAATGTGTTTATGCATACTGAGACAGTGTTTTTACATGCAAAAAATATTGTAAAAGAAAGAAAACAAAAAGCAGGATGCTACATTGAAATTAAGGGGTAATTAGTTATTTACTCATGCTACATCAAGTGTAATTGGTTGGGCGACTATATAAGTGATACAAGGTGGCAAAAAAAGTATTTTTTTTTCAATGTAATGTATGACTACATAAAAATCCATCCAAGCAAAATAGCCATTCTAAGATGTTGTCTCTAACAAAAATGATGAATCTCATTTGGGCCACCAAAGTCTTTCAGATATTGCATGTCATCAAAATAGCTTAATCAACATCCATTGCTTGTTCGTTGGTCGTATTGCTGGACCACAGTTTTATTGTGCGATCATGGGAGACGGTAACAATGTGGCCACCATCTGCAGACAATAATAATACATGCTACAATCAGAATACGGTAATTTGGTGATACAGCTGCGCCGCAAACAAACAATTTATTAAAAAAAAAAAAAAAAAAACTTATCAGCTCAAAGACTTGATCCTTACGTTTCGAAAAGAATCAGATCCCACTTACCAAGAGTATATAAACAGTAAAATTGATGAAGTCCTATCCTTTAACATCTGATAATAGAATAAAAGAACCCATCCCTCTCCTTTTATTTCCTTTAGCTTTTTATGGCATATAGGAAGGAAATGAATGCAGAAGAAAAATCTTTGAAGCACTTAAAAAAGTCCCCTGCTGGACTAAAACTCGGAAAAGCTTAAACCAGATTTGCAATTTGAGTCACAACTTCACATAGGATGTACCCATTAAACTCAATGCCACAATTTATTTTATTTTATCAATTCCTACAATAAACTTTCCAGATATATCATTAGATTTTCAAAATACCCACTAGTTAAGTTAGATTTTAAATTCACCATTGGTGAGTTGTGGACAGGACACTGGTGCATTGAAACACATCGATCACTTAATGAAATAGCACATAAAAATGGAAAAAAGAAATGATATCTGAATCAGAGCCATGTATGTGTTATTCTTTTTTGAGATAGAAATCCTACCTCCAAGAACATCCACAGAGGTAACTTTTGCTTCATGCCCAGATAGTGTCTTCACAGGCTTAAAGTCACGGCCCGACCAAACCTACAGTTAAAACATAAATATGAATAAGTCTAACCAATTACCCAAGCAAAGGTATTGTATCTCCATATAAATATAAATAAGTATACTAAAATCAAAATAAACAAATGATGAATCTTAAAATTTCACTTCAATAAAACGTTTTATGCAGAAATAGAAAGTATACCTTAGCAGTCATGTCATATGAGGCAGTTACCAAAAAGTAACCTTCTTGTGGTTCAAATTTAACTTGTGATATTAAATTCGAGTGAGCAGGAATAGTATAAAAGGATTTCTTCTTCCTCAAATCCCAAATCCGACACGTGTTGTCTTCACCACCAGTGGCTAGATGATATCCATTAGGTGAAAAACTAATGCCAAGAACCTTAAAAATGAATTACAACCAGTCATCCTTATGAAAGTTAGGCATTAAAATGTAACTTTGAGTGAGAAAAAGAGTGCAGGGTCTTTAATCTCCTACCGGTTTGACATGACCTTCCAGTGCAAGAATACTTCTTCCAGTTCGCAGGTCCCAAACACGAGCCAGAGAGTCTAGTCCACAAGATGCAGCTAATGATCCATCGCGGTGGAAAGCCAGGCCATACACACTTCTACTATGTCCTTCTTGAAGAAGCAACTCCTCCCCTGTTTCTATGTCCCATAATCTCCATGTCTTGTCAAAACTGGCAGTTCCCAGGTACTTCCCTGAAGGATGGAAGGCAATGCGGGCAAGACGGTCCAGATGACCCTCAAATGTCTTCAAAAGTGATCCTTGATCGTTCCAATACTTTGCTGTTCTATCAGCAGAGGCAGTTGCTAAATGATCATGAACAGGAGAAAAAGCAACATCTGTAGCACGTTCTGTGTGCCCCTTCAAGGTGGAATGTTTTTTTATTTTGGGCATGTTCCACAACTTGGAAGCGCCAGTCAGAGAACTACAAAATAAAAAACATTCAGTAGTAGATTGGAATGGTTTCACAAAGGAAGAAATGGTAAAAGATCAGGCTTAAGCTGTACAACAACACATACCAGGTGGCAAGCCATTTTCCATCCCTTGAGAAGGAGCAACCAGAAAGGGGCCGATCATCTCCAATTTCACTGAATTCGAGACTCAAATTCCCAGCCTGTCTCAATGCCCAATCTATCTCTGCATCCATATCTTCATCTGGATCATCCCTTCTTCTCTGTGCACGTTGAATCCGTAATGCTGCCCTTGCCAAAGAATATTTAGCAATATAAATTCTGGCATCCAGGAGAGCCTTTGATCCTTCAGTGTAAAAAGGATACTGCAGTTCTTCCTCAGCCTCGTCTTTTGGAGCAGAAGCCGCAGCCTCTTCGTCCTCATGAGCTTTCATCAGCTTCTCCAGCTGACCTTCTGCATCCAGCTTTGCCATAATCATCCGCAACCTGTCCCGCCTCTCCATCTCTCTCTCACCAAATAGAGTTATTGGCTCACCAAGATGCCGAAGCCGAGCTCGCACAGCCATATCATTTGTAGGAACGGCAAGAGCAGCTGCCCGCCTCTTCATCATGAGTTCCTGCATTGCCTTTTCCTGCCGCTCTCTCACCAGTCTACTCTCTTCAGATATCTCATACTCCCCAGTCCCCTGGTTAATTCTTGCATTTGAGTCATCATTGTCCGAGTCAGAGTCACTTGATCTAACCTCACCATTTTGTGGCACAGGTGGCCTAATGACTGGTGGCCGAACTGGAAGTGGTGCCAGTGGGCGAGGGGGAGGAATTGTGGGAATTGGAGCTAAAGGAGGCACAACAGAAGGTGGAATAACAGGTGGAATAATAGGTTGTATTGAATGGGGTAGAGATGCATTATCAGAAATAGTATCTTGACCATCAGAGGCGGGTAAAGATGGCTCTGCAGTAACATTTTCCTTCTCCACTTCCATGATTCCTACCCAACTGAAAAGAATAAAAAAAACAACACTATAGAATTTTAGACTACAAAATCAAAATAAAAAAATTACTAAAAATAAATAATAGCTGCACAGAAAAATTAAATGAAATTGCCAATGCCATATCTTAAGGAAACACAAGCAGAGCAGTGTCAAGCGTACACATAAAACCACAAAAAAAGGGTCTAAGAAAGTAAGGCCCAATAGAATAAGTTAGTGATTGTGCATGGATAGGTTTGGCATAAAATCATACCAAAACTCTTTACAGACTCATAATAAGGTTAAATTTGAAAATCAACCCATTTCATTTAAAAAACGGTTTTGTAAAAATCAATCTGGTTTTCAACTTGTTTTAAACCTTACTTCTTTAATATAGACAATCTATTCATAAATCCAAATTCTATATATTTTTTTCTAAATTCAATTATAAAACCAATTTTTATTATTTTTATACAATAAGACAGAACAACAAAGGTATTTTTGATTACTGTGAGGCGTCCCAAAACTAAACTAGGCAAGAGAGCAGAGCACATATTTACCTAATGATCACAATTAGGATAACTAAAGAAACAAGAAAGAAGGTGGCAGAATAATGCACAACTATTGACTACCAACAAGTGAATTTTTCATATCCGGCATGTTACTTGACTTTCGTTCAGTAAAAATGGTCAAGTCTCAGCTTGAGACCCTAATCAGAGAGCATTTTATTCATTGTTATTAGTGGTGTTTTAATTATTCATCAAAAGTTGAGTGGCACTAATTATTTATTATGGTCTACCACTGCTAAAAATGGTTTTTGAGACAAGGTAATGAGGAACATCAACCTAGTTCAAGTGATAACGCAAAAAAAATGGTAGGTCATAATTATTTTTAATATTCAGTCTTTCATATAATGTTTCTTATTCTAATTTTGTTTAAAACATTGTATTAAAAGATGGTTTCTACTTCTCTCAGAATCATTTAAAATTTATTCTCGTGGGCAGCTATATTATTCACTGATATGGGTAAATGGCAACCTTGCTAATACTAGATTACTTTGAGCCTGATCAAACCAGAACAATGTTCAGAAATCAGAATAGCAAGAATCAAGCACTATATATCTAGGCTGATCTTTGCTCCATTTTTAATATAGAAATTAGAAAACCCTATTTGTTAAAAATAAAGATAATTTTGAGCAGCCTAATCTAGCAACTTCAGCTCTTGAAATGCCAAAAAGCCTCTTGTTTCTACCAATTTGTTAGAGCTAAAATCCCTGTGCTCTGATTCTAAATAATTATTAGCAACAAATGGATTTCATTCCAGCAAAAATCTTCTACATAGTATTTAGCAACAAAATTCTAGCGCACTTGGATGATAAGCAAAAACATAAATCCATGTTCTGGGAGGATTTCTCTAACAAAAATGAAGCATGGATCGTTTAAACACCCGAATAAAGAACAAGTCAAAGAGCTACATATGTATTCATCTGAAGAAAGACAAAATTATAATAGAAGATTTAATGCATCTGAAGCAGAGATGGACCAAGAAGCATAACATTTAAAACTAAAAAAAAAAAATCGTTTCAATGTAAAAGACATTTAAAATCTAATGGTATACCCTTAACTTTTGTGTTGATATCCCATTCTGGGCTTCTGAGTTATTAGTCCCATAAAACAATTCATTATAAATACATATTCTCTGGTTCTTTTCACACAACTAAATACAGTACAAAATGAAGCGGAATATCCAACACGAGTTCCCCGCATAACACAGTTTATATTACACGAAATTCTACACGCCACTTCCTTCTTATGTTTAGTGACCAATCTGCCATCGACCACCACTAATAAACCATACAAAAAGCTTGAAATGTAAAGTTTCAATAGTATGCTTTGTCTAAAACATGCTATCTCTCATTAAGCTCCGATTGTCCAACTTTTCCTCAACTCTCCCCATTCAAAGTAGATTAGACGTGAGGAGTCAAAATATAACTAATTCAACTGAGACAATGTCATCTATCGTCCAACAACTCCTTTTAACAGTTGATACTTTGACAATCAAATTAATAAGAGAAACAAAGTGTATGGTGATTACTTTTGCTTTACTGAAACACTTAGTCACAACATGGCACTGTTAAAATCTTTTTGGAATGTTGCACTGAGCAAAGGTTGGGGGAAAACCCAACTCTGAAATATCTCAAAAACTAAATACAATAAAATATTTTTGCTCAGGCTCGGAAAGTTTTAACTCGTTCCCCAAATCCCAACTCACTCTTTAACAGAATACCCCAAATTTCATAACAAGAAACCCCAAACCTCAATCTTCAAATACCACACAAGAAATTAAAAGTAAGAATGAAATCGTAACAGCTAGTACAGTCCAAGCAACAATGTAATAGCTAAAAAAACTACAAAATAGAGTAATGAGTAAATAGCCTACCTCACCAAACCAAATCCGTGAAGGAAATTGTGTTTGCTGTGACGTTTGCGTTTTTAGGGTTCTAGTTGTCGTTCATGCAGCGACGGGCTGAAGTTGACGAATCAAACACTTGATGGCGGACGGCGGAGACAAGGCTGGTGAGCGGAAAGCTGCCGGCGAGATGAGGGAAAGAGTAGAGAGGAAGCGCGTAAACACTGACTACTGAGGTTTCATATTCATGTGATTAACTCATTTTGTTCTATTTTTAAAACTATACTTTCATGTCTTTATTATTTTTCTTTTTCAGAAATACTTTTTAATTAATGAAATGTAGGTTAATTATTTATAATTAAAAAAAATTAATTTCTATTATCATACTTTCATATTATATATTATACTGTAAATTTTAGTGAATTTAAAGAGAAATAGAAGTGAGAATGAAGTTATTTGAATTACAAAAAATATTATAAAAAAAATATAAAGATTTAAGATAAAAATTTAGGATTAACGTAATGTTTTAATAAATTAAATTTTTTAATTAATAAAATTGGATTTTATTATTATTTATATTATTTAATTATTTTTATTTATATTATTATTGATATTATGATAATAAAAATTAATTATATAAAATATAATATATGTATATATATATATATTATATTTTTGTAGCTGGAAACAAAAACTGTATTAAAGTGTTTCTAAAATTAAGTTTAAAATTAAGTAAAAATAATATATTGTTTTAATTAGACTAAAAACGATATTTCAACTAATTTGGTGACGCAAGTCTTATTTTGGTATATTTCAAAACTTGATCTGTAAAACATTTAAGTTTACTGTGGATAATATTTGATAATTTGAAAATAATAAAGTTTATTTTTGATATGATTTTAGCTCCTATAAAATTATTGTGTGTTAATCATAGTCTCAAAAAGTATAATGTTTGCATTTCATCCTTACTATTACTAGGTTGGTATTTAATATTTTGAGACAAATTTCTAGATCAAAAAGAGTAAATGGAAACATGGATGAACATAAGTTGAGTATTCTCTGTTTTAGTATGGTTTATTGCATACTTAAAGTGATATATGAAACATTTGAAGAATTGATTAAGATAAAAGTTATCAGTTAACCAACATTGGTATTTGATAAAATTAAATATTATACATATTTAGTTAATGCAAAAGTTTTCCAAAATTATAATCTATTTAAACAATATCCACGATAAAAGATTCATTTGTTGTGACTTCCAACAATTGCTCCAGTTTGTTCACCTTTTGGTATTTCCAACTTGCTTACAGTTTCTTTAATTCAATGTAAAAGTTGAACACGAAAATCCTTGGGCAGATAGCATGAAATTCCCCGAAGTAACATCAAACTTATAAATACCTAAACTCTCACTCTTTAAGTTAAAATGATCTGGAATGCCTTCTTTATAAATTATATTGTATGACAAACTACCACATGTTTCTCAAGTTAAATTAAAGTATGGCACATCTATTAAGCCCAAGAGATTCAAAAAGTCTTCTACCAGAAGGCCAAAGGAGAGAGAACCACCTAGTTCGAGGTGTCTCAGGTGGAACTTCATGTGAATCCTCGAATTTTGTTTCATCAGAGTCCCCGTGTGCTTCATCCTTCTGTTGGCTTTCGCTTGTTATTTGATCTTCATCATCATCACCTTTAGCTTCCGCAATTTCTCCAGGCTTTTTATCAAATAGGCCTTTAAACTGTTTCCTAGCCTTCTTCTCGACTTCCTGCAGATCAATTGACATTAGAATAAAGTGTGAAGAGTTCTCCTTCAGTGATGTCTCAAACCAAGCACATAATCCAAATAACTGGGTTCAAACCCACCTGTTCTTTCTGCTTCAGTTTTTGAAGAGCTGCAGTTGCATCTGATTCAGTTGACTTGTCAACTTTCATCATCTAAAAATAGCATTAAAGTGATTTTAGAAACGGATAACAGTACGGCTTTAAATGCTACACCAGTTACACATGAAGATATGTACCATTTTGAAATCAGCCCTGGCTTCTTCAAAATCTCCGGCAGTCATATAGGCCATTCCACGACGATAAAGGCCCTTGACATGTGCAGGGTTTGCATCCAAAACCTGCATGATTCATTTACGAAAACAGGCAGTGACAAATATAGCCCAAGTTTCCATCTAGCTTTAGAGTTTAGGAAAATAAACACTCTGTTTATAGCACAACTGTACTATTCATGCCATTTCTCTTCTTGTTCTCCTTTTAAACCCATTGTTTTCTGAAGAAAAAATAAATCCTTAAATAAAAAGGGATTTTACTCCAACATAAGTGTAAAAAAAATGAAAATATTTACTCCTTTAAGTTTTAACCCCTTACCAAACATTTGATTATGGAATATCAATTAATTCGAGGAAAGTAGAAAATCATGGTGATTGACTCAGTTAGTTACATACAAGAGCTCACTTGAAAAGTGTGCAGCTTAAACTCTCTCATAGACTTACAACAAATTTATGCATCAAATCCCTCAACCCCATCCAAGAAACATCACTAGGTTAGAGCATTGCTACAGAACATTCTTAATTATAAATAAATCCATGACGTTGTTTTACTATCCAAACGTACCAAAATCAACTGAGTTGTGTTTCATCCAATGAAATAAAATCATAGATAAATGATAGCTGAGGTCACCAAGCATACCTTGTTGCAAGTCTCAATGCACTTTTTGCATTCTCCCAATTTCAGATAGCATGCAGCGACATTCAGATGTAGCAAATTCTTCAATAATGGGAGCAAAAATGACAAACAGATTTAGTCTAAATTTAAATCAACCTACCAAGCTTAATTATGTTGGGTAATATATGCTTCATATCTTTAATATGGTGGGAAAGAGATAAAAGATCACTCACTCGTGTGTCTGTAAAAACCTTTCCTTCTTCATCATCTTGAGGATTGATATGATTAAATTCTCGAAGCAACTGTTACAAACTACCACATAATGTTAATAAGTTTGATGGCATAGTCAGACATTTAGAACCACAAACAAAAGTCCAAGTAAAAATACAAATCCAATTATCATGAAATATACAAATCAATTCAAACAACAAAGTCAGATATTCCAACAGAAACAAAAAAAATATCATAGTATTCAAATCAAAGGACAGCAAATTCATTGGCAAGTATGAATAAAGTTGGTAAAAGCAAAATAACACAATAAAAGAGAACTAATTTGCTGTTAGCTGATAATTCTTCTCAACACAACTATAGGTCCAATGCAACTGGGGCATGGAGCAAGACAGTCAAAACTGTTTCCTAGGGCGTAAGATTGTATGCGTCTACGATCTCCTCCACTCTTTTTGAGCTCACATTTCTCCAAGGTCATGATTTTGTCAGATCCTCATAATAACACCTCCCATGGCACTCCACACAGTGCCTCGTGAACTTTCTTGCTATGCTTCTCATGGCCTTTCTTTGTTTCTAGGTTATTTTCATGGGTTGGGTTGCATTGCCCATTTTATACCTTCAAAACTCAATCATTTAACCCCACACACCACATCGCCTAAAAACACCATGTAACCTAGTGCACCCCATTGCCTAAAACTTGTTGCGACAGCCTCTGTTCCTATTGTCACAAATGGTTGTTGCTCACCCTGGGCCAAAAACCACAAAATTCCCGTCTCCTTATTCCTACACTGAATAGGAGTATGACCACGAGATTATTTGCTTTGAAGGATAGAATTCCTATTTCGAAATAGAATGGAACTATTGGTTTATTTTGTAACAAGGAAGGAGTTACTGTTACATAATGGGGTGCTTACCTATTCACTTACTATATATGTTTATTATATTGTTTTTTGTTTGTCATAATGAATTGAAGTTCAATTACGAGTTTCAAGTGAGAAATAATGATTTTGAGTGTGGATATATGAACTTCATAACTTTTGTAGGATGTTACGATCTCCTGATGTACAATCCATACTTCACTTTCCAATCATGAGTAAGATCTCAATTTTGACTACCTTGGAAGGGAGAACCTAGGATTCAAATCCTAATCATTGACTCTCCCAGCCTTATAAGACCGAGGTGTAGCTGAAGACCGATTCAATGATGATAATGTTTAGATACCCAGTTTCTAGCAGGCTATTATGGCAGCTCATACAACCAGTCCATCCAAAAAACTTTTATCCCAAAACTAAATTTTCTATGAGAAAATCGTTAGCTGAAGTTAATAAGAGTATCAGATTCAACTTAGCACAAAAGAGAAAGATCAATTACCTTTTCATACTTTGCCTTGGCAAGTTCATATTTCCCCTGTTTGAACAGCTTGTTACCCTGAAAGACAATAATAAAATGAAACATTCAACTTTCTTTCATTTTGATTCAACATTCTCCAATACATTAGTAAGCGATTGTAGTACAAGTATGAAAACAAATAATGAGCATCAACCAAATAAGCCGCAGTGAAGCCAAAATTATTTAAATCTATACAAGGAGGGAAAGATTAGATAGAAAACAATCATCTGTATAATTTAAAGAAATAGTAATCTTTAGAAAAAAAGAAATATTGAGATTTTCAATGAACTTTCCCTGTATTGTTCAATTCTTTTATGATTATTTCAGCATAGCAAAGTGAGCAGTAATCATGGATCACTAACAGGAGGTCTATAACCATTGAAGACAGCCTTCACAGCTTAAACGTTTCACCTTTCTTATTCTCAAATTTCTGCTCAACACAGTTCACATGGATGCTATGGAAGTTCCCAATGTAGGAAAATACATTGTCAAAATATACAGTGAATCACAAGAATGACAACAAAAACACAAATAAAATCTTATACACAAGGGAAAAGGTAGAATTGCCACCTAGTTCTCAAATAACTTCCAATAAAACCAGTGTAACTGTGGTCAACTTAGTTGACTATTTTTCTGGTTTTAACTAGTATCTCGCAAACAAAAGCTGAAACAGCATAGGGAAACTGTGCAGGTTCAACTGCATACCGTGTTTCTGATGCTTTCAGCTTCATTCATTATAGTTTTAAAGTCCAATCCTGTCCAGTCCTGTAATAAGGAATAAAGTCCATAATTCATTACTCATTTCATCATTATAAGGACACGATAAAATAATTTAAATAGAAACTATAGCAGATAAAGATTAAAAAATGATGTAACATAATTATATATTTGAAAAAGTATTAAACCAAGTATGTATTATTTATCCTACGCTGTTTAACATGATTATCATGGTTCAGCCAGGGACCAAAATAAAAAAACAGTAAACCTGAAACCTATCTTACTCAAGAATATTTATATGATGCAAACCAAACTGGAAAATAAAAATAGAGAATATAAATCTTAGAAAGTGGATTTATACATAATTCAATCCTATAAAATTAGCTTACAAATTAGCTTACAATCATCGATCTGCACGTACTTATATAATATATAATCGATCATACCAATAGTGGTTACATAAGCCTAACTTCAGCATTGTGATTTCTAACACTTGTTTTTTCTGTTGCAATACTTCACCACCATGCAGTAGCACAGGTCTTATAATTGGTAAATGCATATATGTAACTACTTTAGTAAATAACATGAATTTAACTGAACAATTTGAAAAAATACCTTTGGTGTTTCAAAACTTAGAAGTTCAATTTCCCATTGAATATGAGCACCCTCAGGGACATTTGAAGGCCTGGTCATAAAAGAAGGAAGTATGTCAATGATATCATGCAGCATAGAGATAGAACAGAATGACAGTGGATATTTTTAGAATAGGTTCGAGTAATCTAAGTAAGCTTTATTCAAAAGCTGTGTTGGGTAGTACCTATTTTTTCTATCTTTATGTCTTTCCTTAAAGAAGTCAAAAATCAATTTGGCAAGGTAATAAAAGTTTTACAGAGTGATAATGCCAAAGAATACTTGTCCTCTAATTTTTGTACTCTCTTAAACCCAAACAACATTTTACAAGAGTCTACTTTCCCTCGTACACCTCAATAAAATGATATAGTTGAAAGAAAATATAAGCACTTAGTTGAAATTGCTCGTATCTTATTGCTTGTTTTCTCATCAACAAAATACCTTTTTCTCCACTTGACAATAAATTTCCTTACTCCATTTTATTTGCAAAAGGAACCCCTCTTTCATATTTCTCTCCATGTTTTTGATTGTGTATGTTTTGTTCATGAAATGTCTCCAGGTTTAGAAAACTCTTAGCTAGAGCTATCAAATGTGTCTTCTAGAGATATTCTTGCATTCAAAAAGGATATCAATGTTATTGTCATTAAACTAGAAGCGTTATATGTCTACTAATGACACCTTTTCTGAACCAACTCCTTTCTTCCCACCTTCTATACAGGATATTCATTCTATCTCACATGTCTTATACGTGACCTTAGCTGGGACTTTTGTTCTTCCTGTTTTTGAAACCCAAAACTCCATACATCATCACCACCTCTTATTACCTATCAACACATGAACCAAATGGCTAGTCCAATGCTCCAAGGTGAGTCCCCTTCATCAAGTCCTTCTCAATCATCACTCAATACCACAGCTCATGATAATGATGATTTGAGTTGGCCCCTTGTCCCTCAATACCCACTCTACTCATAATCCACATTCTATTTTTATAATTTTCTTAGCTACCACAAGTTGTGTCCTTCGTATTTTTTTTGTTTTTTTCACATCCTCTGCATCTTCTATTGTTATTCATAAAAATGTGGTAGAACCACTTGACCATCTTGGAGGGCAAAAATACACGATTTTTAAAATGTAGGCTTTTGAACACATTACATGGGAATTAGGTTATCTTCCACAGAGAAAGAAGACTGTTGGTTGTCATTAGGTCTAGCCATTAAAGTTGGATCAATGGTGAAGTTAATCGCCACAAAGTCCTAAAGGATACACTTGGATCTGTGAGCTTGATTACAGTGATACTTTCTCTCCAATGACAAAAATAACTATTGTCAAACTTTTCTCTTGCCATAGCATTTGTTATTGGTCTCTTAGTACATTAGATATTAAAATTTTTTTTCTTCACAATGATCTAAGAAAGAAGTCTACATGGAGCAACCTCCTATGTTTGTTACTCATGGAGTGTTTGGTCTACTTTATAAATTGTGTTACTCTCTCTATGGTCTGAAGTAATCTCCATGTGCTTGGTTTGGAATGTTCAACCACATAGTTAACCCCTTTGGACTGTAACACAATGAAGTAGATCATTTAGATATCTATTTTCATACCTTCCTAGGAAAATGTGTGTACTCTAATCCAAAAAGTTATAGAAGACTACTTGGAAAACTTATTTATCTTACTATTACCAAACTAAATTTGTCTTTTGGAGTTGGTTTTTTGAGTCAGTTCATGTAGACTTCTTGTATTGGTCATTGAAATGTTGTCATTTGTATTTTAAGATACCTCAAAAAGGCTCTAAGACAGGTCTACTTTATGAAGA
The DNA here is from genome assembly GCF_000741045.1 of Vigna radiata var. radiata. Taxonomy (NCBI): domain Eukaryota; kingdom Viridiplantae; phylum Streptophyta; class Magnoliopsida; order Fabales; family Fabaceae; genus Vigna; species Vigna radiata. Next base: position 4,412,071 of record NC_028358.1, on the reverse strand, counting down.
TAAAGCAAATACTCAAATCTTTGGGTATTGTGATGCCGATTGTGCATGTTTTCCAACTGTCAAAAGCTCTATTATAAGAAACAAAATATAGTTGTCTGATGAACTATTGAAGCTAGGTACAAGCAACAAAATCTCTTGTGAGCTTGTGTGGCTTATCCAGTTTCTCTAAGAATTAGACTTTTGTTAGATTAAGCAAATGAAGATGTATTGAGAAAATCAAACAGCTCTTCACATCACTTCTAATAAGACCATACAAAAATATCAACGGTCATTTCATTAGAGGAAAGTTGTTATCCAAGAAAATTGATACTAAGTTTGTTGGATCCAATGATCAAATCGCAAATGTATTTGGCAAAATTTTTGAGAGGACCTTAGATTGAATTTATTTATTTCAAGCTCAGTACATACAATCTATTTGCTCTAGCCTAAAGGAGGGTGTTGGAATAAGTTCAAAGTAAGCTAAATAAGCTTTATTCAGAAGCTATTTGTACCTAGGATTATTTGTTTTTTACTCTTGCATTTCTCATTGTTATATCAAACAAATTTATTGTATACAGATATAACTATCTAAGGTAGACCTTTTTAAGCTCTCAAAGGTATACTTTCTCTTCTTTTCTTTTTTCTTTTTTTTCTCAAGTGATATTAAGATAGAAACCATATTCCATTTGTAATTGCTTGCACTGAAATGCTTCAAGAAACCAATTATTGGTTAAACACAATAGAGTTAAAAGGTACTCTTCATCAATGACCTTGGAAACTTATCATAGGCATAGTCAGGAGGGCATGTAACGAGAGCTATCTCTCCAGGAAGCATCAGACGAACACTCATTTCAAATCCCTCTGGTACCTAAAACACAGAAAATGAGAATCCAAACACCAAAATCTATAAAAAGAATAAAAAAAACATATCACTTGACTTTATTTATGCTCAAGCTGGAAACTCACAAGCCCTTCTCCAGAACAGAACTCCAATGGTTGACCATCATTGTCCACCCTTGTATCATAAAATACCTTCTTTTCTTCATTGAGAACAGTACCCTTGTAATGAACACGAAGTAGACTGTCATGAAGGGGACAATCCATGGGAAAGTCACCTGTTATATAAAAAAAAAAAAATCAATATCATACAAGACTTTGAATAACAAAAACCAACAGGAATTTGAACAATGTGATACAAGCATAAAATTAAAAAAAAAAAATCAGTTCCTTCTCCAAACATACCACCTTAACAAAAGAACAATAATAAAATTGTGAAAAACAAAACATGGTAACTACAAACTCGTACTATAATCATAACATCTTTAATATAAACTCAAGCATTGACCAGGCATTCTCCACATATCTTTCTTTATTATTCATTCATTCCTTAGCTAAAGACTAAAATGAAGTTACGAAGACTTTTATAAAATCTCCTTGTAAGATTGGTAGCAGTAAAATAAATCTAGAGGCTCACCTTTGCCATCACGAATGCGGCGTTTTATTAGGCGCCCATCTCCAAGCATGTCCCTCACCTGTTGATATATTACTAAGATGAAATTTCATATGATTGACATCTTGGTAAGAAAAAAAAATTATAAATGCAAAGCATGTTTCAGACACTAGCAATAATATGAAGGATAAAATTCAAGTCTCAGAATAGGCTTCCAAAGACAAGCCAGTGTAGCTAATAGTCAAAACATGACCTCTAGACACTGAAAAATATAATGAGGTACTCCTATTTTTTATTTTTTTTTTATAGGCAAATGTTAGTTGTTAGGTTTTGTTAGTGGGAGGAGTTGAACCTACAACCTCTCCCACCCTCCCTTCAAACCCTTCAAACCAACCTTAGATTTCCCAAATGTTAGTGGGGGAGTTAAACCCACAACCTCTCCCACCTTCTCTTCCAGCTTTTACCACTATACCAATCTTATAGCTCCTAATGAGGTACTCCAATATGACTGTCAAACATAAAACCATAATTACAAGCCCTAATAGCAAATCAGTTAGTGCTTCCATCCATATAAAGCAACCAAATATATAGGTTAAAAATTGGTTATGGGCACTCAGGATAGAAGAAAGTCATATCAGTGAATGCCTCATAACTCCTATAGAAGATAACAAAGAAGAATGCTGAGAAAAGTTTACTATCCATCACATTATAATATTTAATACTACACATACATGCCACAATAAACAAGTTCAATAATAAACCATGATTTCTATTGCGGACGGTGTTGCTCACCTGAATAAAGTGAACCAGCTCCACTTCAAAATGCACTTCATCATACTCTTCTATTACAGGCATCAGAGGAGACTCAGTTAAATACTGAGTGGTAACATATATAACAGCCTTCTCTTCCCGAACCATTGTTCCTATTGCCATTTCAAGGCCCTTAGGTAGCTGATTTGAGTTAAGAGCAGGACAAAGAAATCAATATTAATATTAAAGCCTTTTGAAGATATTGCAAGCACAACAATGACTAAAAAATTACTTGTTTCCTTGTCATTTTTATTTATTTTAAGGGAGCTGCATGGCTGGCTGTGATCAGCAAATAAAAAATAAAAAATAAATAAAAAAACATGTCACTTAAGATTAATAAAAGAGAAAATATATTTTAGAGGGCTTAATCACAACTCTGTTATGATCTCATATTTATAATGATAGAATTCTTAGAGTAGAGGGAAGATCAAAGATCAAAAGCATAAACTAGAAACCAAGGTCCAGAGATAGGTACAGCATGAAACAGTTTCCAATACAACTACTTTCTACCTATATTGAATACCTATTCTAACAATGGCCTGACCAAAATATTTGGAATCTTAACAGAGACCAATTCATTATAAGGTTTATAGCACCATGATATAATTATCATTATTACAATTAACAAATGCACAAAGTGATTTAAATACCTCCGATTTTCCAAATGTAAACAAGTATGGTTCTCCTTCTGTATGCGACATGATCAATTTCCCAGTAACTGTCTTTGCTGATATCCTGGTAGCAACCAAACAAAATATCATCAGAAACTAGCATCAACCCGTTATATGAACTGACATGAGATGAGATGAACAATAGGAAAAAGGGAACAAAAATTTGTTTTACCAAGCCTTCACTTCATAAGGTTCCCTCGGAGATTCCCAACCCTTCCCTTCACGTACTACCTACATTCAGAGAGCTAACCTTAGAAAACAAACAATGAACATGATTAAGACTATTGGATAACATTGACCGAACCTTCATCCTACACGCAAGATCTTTCCAGATCAAATGCTTCTTTTCAGTTTCAGCTTGCCATTCACAAGATATACACATGATGTAAAACTTTAAGGAAAATTATGGAAAATCCCACAATTTACTAAAAATTTCCTGTACCTATACACAATATTCACTAGAAACACCTAGGATTTAAATATTTGTAAATACTCCAATTACAATATAAATGTTTTGAAATTGGTCCCTATCACCATATACCAAGGACATGAAACACATCTATATGTCATTTCGCATGCTATCTTGAAGTGGTCACTACTGTGCCATGTCTAAATGCATGCTACATCATCACTAAACGATTATAGTGGAGTTCTAAAAATGAAATTAATTTTACAAGGACCAAAAGAGTAAAAGAATGGAAGGACTAAACCCAAAATTTGCCATCTTTGCAGAGCTAAAAACGTATAAAACCTGGTAAAAAAAATAAAAAAACATATTCATGCTTCCTCTTAACATAATAGTCAATAGCATGCTACAGCACAGTACAGAGCGAAACCGCCCTGACCTCTAGGGATTCAAAAAGCAGAGCAGTTTCCTAACAGCTTTTGTTGCACATTATAGCAGCCCCACCTTGATATATCCTTCAAAAACCCAATTGTATGCCTAAAATATCATTGTGGGGTTTTTTTGGGTGCAATTTTCCCCAATGTTACCTCTGTTTTGACTTACGTTCCATCACACTTGACTTTTTTCACGAGTTTTGTTCTTCTTCCTTTACCTTGTATTTACATGAGTAATTCTAAGAGTTATTGTTTCTAATACATTAAGCAATGTTTTAAATTAAATGTTTGCAAATGCAACACAACCACAATCATCGCTGCATTCACCTGCAATTTTGGCAACACAACTTTAAAAGCATGTTATGAAGCCTAAAACTTCAAAGAAAGGAAAACAATTCCAATTTCCCTAATTGGAGATGCATTGAATATTTGTGTCAGTCCAACAAGTTATGTTCCTTTTTCCTTTCCATTTTGGGTTTGATATTCATACTTTCCATGAGATCCATCCATGATGATAGAAACGTGCAAAATAAATTTGTAAACTATGGAGCAATGTTTTCTATCCATTTACCTTTTTTACGACTCCCAAATCATCAGTTACAACCTGGAAATGTACACAAAAAGCAAATGAGGATTACAACACAGATCCAACAAGGAATAATTATTCAGAAAAGAATAAAAAACACATAAATTGAGAAAAATGGGACTGTAGTAATGGGAAACACAGCAATAATACTGATGAATATCAAAATAATAATGAAAAGAAACTGGGAAAACAAAACCCTTAACTGTTAAGAGAAACAAATGAGAAGAATTATTTTAATTATTTTAATTTTGATACATTAGAAGGATAACAAAGATACAGAACACAAGCATTAGAATAAAAACAAAAATCAAAGTTGACATCCTTACCTTAGCTTTGAAAAAATCTATCAGCTCAATTTCGAAATGAAGTTCATCCTCCTTAGGAAAACCATCAGGAGCGGTAATAGGACAATCATCCTCACCATAATGCAACTGATGCTTCATCTTGAACTGCAAGAATAAATATACAATCTGATAAGGATCCAGAAAAAGGAATACCCCGAGAGACCATTGGAAGGCCCCACAAAACATTAAAATTTAACTTTCATTATTCCTGTAGGATTATGCACTACTCAAACCATTAATATGTTCAAGACAACAATAATCATTTTGCAAATGATTCCTCAAATCCATAACAAAAACCACATATAAGAGCAGACAAAACCAAACAAAGAAAAAAATGTTCAAGAAAATCAACATTGAATTCATTAAAATAGAACTACCAGGTAATAGTCAATTTTCCTCCTGTATCATTATAATAGTAGAAGTGGTAGATGATGATGACACTTAGAACTTCCATGGTTAGATTAACATAGTAGAAGTAATATTAATCTAGATATACCAATGAAACAAAAATCTCCTTGCGTTGCAGAATGTTTTACCTTAAGCTTTTAAGTTAAAATCATAATAAATGAAGACCAGTAAGAAGCTCGTGTATAAAATGGATTAAGCATGAGACAAAGATGATTTTAGCTTATAGTAACCAGGAAAACCGTAGATATCAAAGGAAATAATATTCAAATATTAGTATGTTACCATTGCCACTTCGCCCTTCAACATTGTAGGAATTCCTTCTAGTAAGCCCAATAGCATCTTGCTTTTGCCCAAAACATGCCTTATTGGAGTGCCTTTTCCTATTGCAATGACATAAAAGGTTATCAAACCCAACAACTAGGTCAACTACACAAGACAATAATCTGACACATACCCAAAGACTAATAACGGATTCTAAAATTCCAATTCCAATTTTTTCCTATAAGTGGGCGTTTAACTATGGAATTTAGTTCTCAAGTCCAGTATCTGTAGGGAATAGGAACTGACAAAAAGAACTAACAAGAAGTTTTCAACCTGTATCAATTCTCAAACAAAAATAACACAAGCAGTACGAAAAATAGAGGATAAAAAACAACCAATTTTGATAAAATAACAACTAAACAAAATCAACATAAGAGACTATCATCTTTTTAAACCCAACACATTGAAAAGCTCCCAAGAAGCTTAATTCACCTCACCTCCATAATCAGATCTGGAAGATTCCACAAGTACTCCATCCAAAGTTCGAATGGTGCAATGATAGATAATCTGAGACACATTATAAAAATCAAGCCACTGAAGCAAACACTAAGCCATTGGCTCCCTTAACAATGTATTTCTATATAGCCTACACATAACATAAGAATTCACATCCAGAACCTAGAAAAGCAGAAATAACCTGATCACCATCTGACGGTCCAGCATCACCCCCACCAGGCCTAATCAAAGCTTTCATCAAACTCCCAGGCGTAATTTTCTTCTTCCTTCATTTTAACAAAGAAACAACACTTATAAAAGCAACAATGACAACCTAAGACAAACCATCAGAGCCAAAGCACAAAAATAGAAAAAAAAAAAAAAAAGAATAATTACCTCTTCTCATCCTCTGTCGGTGGCTTCTTCTTTGGTTCAAATTCCTGTGCAGCATCTTCATTTGCAGTCATAGTCACTGATCACCTACTCCTTTTAGTTAGACACTAGTACAAACCGCCGGATCTTATCTTGTTGGTTCAATGACTAAAGAATAATGAAAATTAAGTGTTACAAGTAAATCAATAAAACAAAAATCACCCAGGCTTGCTTTCAGTACCCACTGTTCAGACATCACACATCCAAACAGTAACATTAAATTCGACTCAAAGAGTAATGAGTATTCCTGTACCTAAAGTTAACATACATAATTGCCATAGATAAATTTCTTATTTCTCGCATTGGAATAAAAAATTACATAACATACAAGAATAATTATGCAGACACTGTATCAGCTTCAATTAATACTAAAACAGAGTCAAAATTCAGGTAACACTAAAACCTCAGTTGCAAGCAAAATTCATCGTAACCAGCCACTTTTCCCATATTTCACTAGAACTATCTGCGTCTTACACTTTTCATCCTTATTCACAAAATCATCCCACATGTCAAACTTAAGAGAATAGAAGAAAGACTAAATTTCAAGACAACCAAGATGAAACAGTCAATCACACAGCCCTAATTGTGGCTTGGATCACAACAAAGACACGCAATACAAAGACACGCAATACGCAACCCGGACACTATCATAGTATCTCCATAGTTACCAAAATCCCTAATTCAACTATTTAACAACATAGATTTCAAAAGTTAACAAGCATTCCAACGCAACACGTGACAAAATCATAATTAAAAGACTGTTAGAGAAAAAGATCGTCAGAACAGAAAGTAATTGAATGAAAAAACTAAGGGGATATACATACAGAAATGCAGCTATGTATATCGATTTCAATCTGCGAAGATGAAGAATTCGATGAAGCAAGTTAAATTCAATGGTCAAAGAAGGGTTTATGTTAGAAAAACTTCTAGAAAAAACACCCAAGCAGCTCGAATTAGGTGAACAGAATTGCAGAAAAAACAAACACAAACAGTGTGGGCGGGGATGAATCAGCTTTGCTACCTACTAAAAGGATGAAAAAAAAATATATGTTTTTATGTTTTAGGTGGAATCTTCAATTTTATTTTTTAAATATTTTTTAAAATAATCCTTTAAATGATTTTTTTCTTTAAATTTTTTCTATTTTTTTAATTTAACGTTTTTTTTAAACTAAAATAACTGTTATTATAAAAAATTATCTAATAAAAAATAAACATTCCTACCATAAAATTATAAAATTATTTTAATTTACTTTTAATAATAATAATTATAAGTATGTGCCTAATGTATGTATGTTTTACTAATGTCAATAATTTAGATTACAGTAGTTTAAAAATTGTATAAATAAATTATAGACCTCTCCTTGTTACAATGTATTTGAAATTTATAAAGTTTGAAAATATACTTTGAAATTAAAATTTTCTTTTGAATTAAGTAATACAAAATATATATGGATATGAAAACATCAAATTTAAATTATACAATCTAAAATAAAAATTTAAATTATACAATTTAAAGTATTTTTCATTTTTTATTCATAGGTTAAAAGAAATTTCTTATAGGCCTTGAAATATTGGTTGGAAGAAATAATATCAATTCTTTTCCGCACCTTCCAAAATTTTAATATTCTCACTTAACCATTTTTGTTACTTATATAACACATGTTTGTAGAGGGATTAAGAAAGTAGTTTTAAAATAAATGTTGCACACAATAGGAAAAATTATAAGAAAAACTCCAAAATATAGATCCAAAATCAATTTTAACATTTCAAAATTATAATTATGTAATTAAAACACTTATATATTGTAAGATGCATTTTCTTTTTCTTAAAAATAAAATAATTTGAAATTAATTATCTACTGTTCCAAATTATCTTCACTCAAATAAATGGTTCTTTCAACAACACCCTTTATGCACAATCCAAGTTAGAAAAGTCTCTCCATGAAAAGGATGGATAATAATACCATCTTAACATCTAAATTGTATTATATAGGAAAATTAAATAGTTTAAAACAAAAAGGATAAAAAATATTTTATTAGTTTAGTGTTTAAAAATTAAATTACTTTTAAATAAAGTGGTTTGAACTTAAAGTAAACTATAAATTATATGTTACTATTTTTAGGTTAGTAAATGTGACTCAAAAGGATGTTTTGAGTTATTAACAGCTTAAATTATAATATACTATTTTTTTTTTCATATCCACTTCCTTTTACCTCTTTTACTCTTTACATTTTTATATTCATTAAAAAACTTAGTTTCTAATATTCAAGAAAACTATCTTTATAAACTAAATTTTTTTTATTATATAATTTTAATTATAATTTTTTAAATAAAAACTTCAAATACTTTATAATTATTTCTATATATTTTCTATAACGGAAATTTATATATATTTATATTGTATAATTATAATATTATATATTAAAAATTAATTCACAAAATTTTATAGTTATTTTTATATAAACTTTTAATGATATTTTTACTTTTGTTAAGTTTTCATTGATAAGAAATTGAAATTTACATAAGAAAACCTAAATAAAAATTAAAACATTGTAATCTAACCTTCAAATAACTATAATCGCACCTTAAAAAAAACTAAAATCATATAAAAAAAATTGTCTTAAAATCATATAAAGGAAGATTGAAGAAAAGCTTATAACTTAATTGAATGATTGTTTGGTTTTGGTCTTCTAGAAGACTATATAACTAACAAAAACAAAGTTATACTTTGATTTGTTTTCTGACAAACTTCCCAACTAACTAATATTTTCTCTTCTATAAATATAAAAATCTTCTCAACTCAAGTACCCTCGAAGAAAGAAAAAGAAAAAAATATACATTTTGAATTTCATCCTTTTTTGGGAAATAAGTTTGGCTAAAGACAAAATATTAACTGAATTGTATTATTTTTATTGGTTTGATGTCTAGAACCTGCTCAGGAATTTAGGTGATATGAAGTATTATCAGATGATGTATAGAAATAGAATATTTGAACTTGCACCTCACAATTCTCACTTTGCACCTCCAAAATACTCATAATAGTATTCTCAGTTCAGTTGCACAAGTTATAAAAAAAAAAAACAGAAGGAATTTTTGACAAAGATTATGTTTCGAAATTTAAAACCAAAACCCTATACTTTACAGAGTCATTCCTCTTGCACCTCCCTAATCGAAACTCTCTTTCGTGCCTTCGTCTCCAAATATCCCATGTGTATTTCATCTCGCGCAACTCTTTGTTGTATCTTATCTCGATCTTGTGTCTCCATTGTGACTCATTTTCTCGTTGCATTTTGAAGTCGTCTCTCATTATCTTGGTGTCGCGCTCTTCTCTTTTGGGTTCTTTGTCATTTGTTGTGGTGTTTTCATCCTTCGTCAATCGCCTTTATGTCGGTGATGTGGTGATGTTTAGATCTCATCTCTACATCTTTGATTTATGCATTAAAGGTCGGTCTTTCTTTCTCTTCTCGTTTTCATTCTTGTTTCTATTGAATATTGTTGCATGTATTATTGTTTGCATTGAATTTTAGTGCATGTATATATGGATTGAAGTAGACATTTGATTGAATTGTATGATTGAAATGTATAAAAAGCGCATGCATGTCATCTTTGTGTGAATTTCTGGTTTGATTGGTGTGAATGGCGGTCCAGAAACCTTAACCGAATCAGTTAAGGCCTCTTTGATTTCAAAAGTTAGTTAAACTCCCACCGCGCTTCGAATTGCATCAAATCCTCAATTGACGTTCGAATGTGGGCGAGGACTTAACCGAACTTTTAAGTTTGGTTAAGGTTTTAACTTAAAACTTACCATGAAGTCTTTTGAGCTGTAGCGCACAACACCACACGCCGAGACACAACACCATCACCAGGACCAGGACCACCACTAGAACTATCAACGACCACAGGGACCATAAGCGGAATGAACATAAGTAGAGACAAAAAAAAACAGGAAAAAAAAGTAGAAAAACGAGTACATTGCAAAGTGTGTTTTCAAAAATATTATATAACTGCTGAATTGATTGAATTGATTGATGAAAAAGGAAGTAATCATTAATGTTATCATTAACTTTCATTAATTCTCACATACCGTACAAACTGAAAGGTATTAAGGTAATCATGGATATGCAAGATGAAAATTAGGAGGTGCAGAAGAAAGAAGTCATAGATATATGATCCAAATATGAAACTACTTTGGAAAGGATCAAAATAGGTTTTTAGGTATCTTTTCATTTTTTTTAAATATATTTTTAATCTTTTACGCTGTGTTCGTATGAGCGAAAAATGTTGTTCAAAAGGATTTGCGAGCGACGATTTGTGAGATATTCGTGTTCGTTTGCAGCGATTAGCGAAGAAGAATTTGAGATGATTCGCGGAACTAATACCTTTTTGATATCTCGCTGAAATGCGATGATATAAGCTGATTTGTTGATAAATGTCATTGTTGCCCTGTTTTTTCGTCAAATGCCATCACTGCTTCAGCACCTCGTATTCGGTTACGAGACTGGTGTACCGAATACACTGCTTCATACTTATTTCAGTGCAAGAGATCTTCGTTTTGATGGGTATCTCACTTGTTTCTTTGGTTTTGCAGGTGAAAGAAGGACCAGTGGGCGTTGTGGAGGGGGCTGGAGTTTTTGAAGAAGAAGAGGTGGAGATAGAGTTGCAGGCAAGGTTAAGAGGAGTTTGAGTTTCGGAGGAGGATGGGATTGGAGGAGGTGAGGTGGAGGCAAGCTTTGATATCCGTTCATAAGCTTCTCGATCTCCGGCTGATCCAAGGCAATTAATTACGCCTGTGGACAAAGAACAAACCCTTCCTTCTTATTCCATGGTTGATGAAGAAGAAGGGTCTCTGAAGAGAACCCTACCTTCGTAAATACGGGAAAAAGTTGCTTAATAAGTGGCAGAGGTAACAAACAAATCTCAACGGGTCCAAGAGAAGTGGTGTTAGGTTTGGAGGGTTTGGGAATGTAAAGGTAAACACTGAAGAATTCCAGAAAAATCTAGACCCGACTCCATAAATACTACTCCCTCCGTTCAATCCATAAAAACATTATAGTTTAATAGCATTTTGTTCATATTATGAAATTATTTATTGTAATCTTCTAACTTTTTTTTTATGATTCTTTTAATTAAATCGGTAGTAACTTGTTTAGGATATAAATAAATTTATTTTATTAAAATATTTTTTTTGTATAATATTAAAATTAATTTTAATAATTAATGTTAATTTTTTATTCTTTATAAATTTTTTTACAATTAAGTATAACATTAATAAATAACATTTTATATTATTTTAATAGTTAGGGGTATTTTGGTAATCTTTAATTTCTACCAATTAAAATAATTTTTTAAATTTGTCACATCAATCAAATCTTACACTAATTTTCACAAAATTTACTTCCAAATCCACTCTCAATTACCCACAAATTCACTAAAAAAAACAACAAAAAAATTACCCTCAAATCCATTTAAACCATCTCCCTCAAATCATCTCTCCCAAATTACTACAAAAGAACAAAGCATTAATCTTAGACATAAAATTAGAATTTATTTTTATTATTTTAAATTTTAATATATATTAACTCTTCAATTTAAAAAATAAAATAATATAATTTTTTTAATGTAATAAAATTAAATGATATTATAATAAATAATATAGTTTACATATTAAATGATATTATAAATGTAACATCCCAATAATTATAGTATTAAACTATAATATAGTTATTACATTCTTGATATGATAGAACAGTCATAGAAACGAGGAACAAAAGTTTTCCTCAATATACAAACCATCACTCAAATTGTAAACTTAATACAATCCAAACTTAAAACGATTAAAACAAGGATCTCGTCCATAAGAGCTAAACACTAGCCGATCCTCCATTTAACGTCTGTTCCACCAGCGTCTCACCACTTTCTGCTCACACCCACCAGATGATCATCGCCGAGAGAAAACACACAACACAACAATAACACCCAAACAACAAATAAAGCAAGGGTGAGCTAATGCAACAAAATAACATGATATTTTTAAATTAATAATATAATTTCTAACTTATAAGTTAAATCTCTTAATAATACAATAAACACACCATGATCATCATAAACTCAACTCCTTCAAATAATCGTATGAATATCGAACTCTAAATAGGTTCTACGCGTGTAGTGGTAATTTACTCAGATACATCATATCATACTCTGTCCCCCAAAGTGGATCTTTGGATATGGATGCACTTACTTGCTAGCTCAATTATCTTATCCTACTCTATCCCTCAAACTAGATCTTCGGATATAAATACAACCACTGAAGCTAAATCCTTCCTACTCTGTCCAACTTCTCAAGATGGATCTTGGGTAAGGATTCCCCACTCTCTACCAAACTCTTACTATGTTCAAATACATAAAGTTCACATCCAACATAATATAATTCATTCAACACAAATTTCATATCCATTGAGTATTTTACAAAAAAATAAAATCAACAGAATATAATCTGTTTGATAAGAATTAGTTAAAAACACATTGAGTTGACTTCCAAGAAAGAGTGGTGCGTTACAATGGACAACTTAAGTACCAGGTCTTTCCTTAGCCAAAGTGTTCCTCAACGTGTTGTTAACAAATTTCTTATTCACAGATTCAAAACAACAACATATAATATTATCACAGAAATTCAAATAGTTGTACAACAAGAACACAGGTTTTTCATTAATAGTAATTGCACAAAATTTCAAGACATAAATAGTTTAAAAAAAATATTTTATATAAAAAAAAATTTAAAAAGTTAGCTCCCCTTACCTCTTCTCCAGACTTAGTTTCCTACTCAGAAGTTGTTCTCCCGAAAATCCTTCAGAACCTATACTCTTCTAAAATTTTCTTCCCAACTCTTTTCTTCTCTATTTTTTTTTCAAGATTTCTCGCTTGATTCTTCCTCTCTTTGTGCAGAATAAGCTCCCCTCCCATGACTATTTATAGTCCAAAAATTTTACTATTCAAATTATTATTTATTATTATTTTTTATTTATTTATTATTTTAATATTATTTTATTAATATTTGAATCACCACTTGTAAACCTTATCCTTCCTTAATCATGCAACTCAGATATTCTTATCTTCTCATTATTTTTATTTTTTTTATTTTATTTTTATTTTTTTTTCATTTTTATTATTTATTTTTTACTATTCATTTTTTTTAACAAAACCTTCTAAAACAGATTTTCAAAATTTTAAACCCCTCCTTCTGAAATTATTAAAATTTTCTATCATAAATTTAAATTTTCAAAATCTTAATTATATTTTCTATTCATTAAAATAATAATGCTAAAATTTACTACTATTTATTAAAATATATTAAAATAGATATTTTTATGGGTCTTACAATAAATATTATAAATTGACATTTGAACTATTGATATCAAATTAAAATATGGTGATTTAATATATAAAAAAGTTAATATTTTTAAATTAAAATGATTATATTAATTTATTTTTAAAATTTAAAGAAAAAATAGATTAAAATTTAGAATATCAATAAATTTTAATTTTATATTTAAATTTAGAGATTCAAAAATATTTTTAACATTTTTAATCTGATTATTTGAAATTTGTTTTGTTTTGGGTTACAGATGTTGTGTTATTAGTGTTAATTGTTGACACATTTAATTAGATAGCACAACTTTTATTAAAATTTACTTTTTAGAAAACTAAATTATGAGTTAGTATTTTTAATTAATTAAAAAAATATTTAGAGAAACTAAAATTAATTGCATAGTATTTAAATAATTAAACATATAAAAATTAGATAAATTATTTTTTAAAAACGAATATATATTAAAAAATGTTTAAAAATAATATAAATAAATAAATAAAAATATGTACATGCACATACTAAATTTTGTAACACATTTAAAAAAATATGTCAGTCCATACACTATTTTTTATGAAAGATGGATGAGCTCGACTAGAGGGGATTCGTTATTTGCTTGTTGTTTTGTTGTTACTGGTTGGTATGTGGTGTTTGTGGTCCATCGTGTTCCCTAGTGTGTGGTTCGTTTTCTTCGTTGATATGGATTGGTGGTCTCTCGTGTTCTTCTTGGAGCAACATAACCTGAACACAATTGCTTGTGCATATCTTGTTTGTGAAATCACCTCATACAACTTGTTCACGATGCAAAAACAAATGCATGAAACTCTACTAAAATTTGGAGGCTTCAACGAATTCCGAAAGTCTCTGAAAGCTTGAACAGAATTTGAAATTCACTTAAAGATAAAAGCGAATTTCGAAATTCGTTGAAATCTAATGAATGCCTAAATTCATTGAAGGCCTCTATTAATATTTTTAAATTTTTATTATTTTAAATTTATTATAACTGCTTTATTTTTTTATTTTGAATTTATTATTAATTTGTCAAATGTGTTTTATTATTTTTTTTTAAGTTTTATCATTTAAAATTTATTACTGATTTGTTAAATGTTATTTAATAATTTTATTTTAAAGTTTTATTATTTTTAATTTATGAATAATTTGTTAGATGTTTTTTAATACTTTTTTTTTTCTTTCGTATTATTATTAGTGTTATTATGAATCATGTTAGATACTGAGGGTGGATATTATCTTATATGTGATTATACTATAAAATGGAAGAATATTCTTAAGGCATGGATTTTCAAGTAAATTCTAGTTTCATAAATGAAGTGGCAAAGAGAAATTTAGCAAATAATTTTATAACGAATGAAATATTTTCTTCACGTGATGACCTAATTCAATGGGTGGGAGAGATTGCACATCATCTTAGGTTTATTGTGATAATTATAAGATTAAAGAAAGCTACTAGTCAATTGGGAAGGAAGACATTTGTCTTGTTATGATGTGAAAGAGGTGGAAAGTATAAAAAATACAAACTCAATGTTCAGCCAAGTATATACGACAAAAGAAAATATGAATATCCTTTTAAGTTGAGGGTCAAACCATCTTCTAATGACGACAGGTGGGTATTGATGGTAATATGTGAATATCACAACCACAATTTGGCAGAGAGTTTAGTTGGTCACCCTTTTACTAGCAAATTAAATCCCAATGAACAATCATTAATTGTTGATATGACTAAGACTCAAGTAACGTCCTACAAGTATTTTATTGACTTTTAAAGAAAATAGGTTTAATACATTTGTCAGGTCCTTTTTTTGGCTCAGAATCTCAAATAGATCCCTTACTTATTTTTCATCTCAATTGAGTCCTAATTTATGCAAAATTGGTACAGTAAGAGCCTTGTCGTTAAATTCGAGCAATGTCATTAGATTGACGTATACGTTGTATGTTGATGATATTTTTTTTAATGATGTGGCATAGGTAATATGGTTACCAGGTGATTGTGATGTGTAAATTCATATTTTTTAATTATAGAAATTAAGGAAATTGTAATTAAACCTAAGCCCTTTGTAATTGAGAAAAGAAATTGGGGAAAAGTGAGCGTGTCTTCGAATTAGGGTTCCTTGACGAAAAGAAAGTGAGTGTTTGTTCGAATTGGGAATGAATCAGAGATAATGGAAATTAGGGTTTACAACACATTGAAATTGAGTGTGAGGTTTGGAAGAAATTAGGGCTTTGGTCATATTGGTGAGGTGTGAGACCTTGTGTCATTGGAAGCACGAGGTTGAAACACGTTGTCATTAGAGTTAACTTTGAAGTAAGGTTAGTAATTGTGCTTTTTGTTGTGGTTTTTTATGGTTAGGAAACCAAAATATCGAGTGGTGGTCCCCCATGGTTGAAATGCTTTACTTTGCGTTGTTGATTGCGATGTGGTGGTTATGTTTAAAGTTGTTTTACAGTTTGTGTTTGAGTGCATTGTTGTTATTGTTTTAATACATTTATTTTTTGTCGTCATAGTTTTACATCATAAGTGTAGATATATTTATATAGTGTTGTGCATAAAGGACGAGGATATTGAGATTGTTTTTCACCATGGAGGGAAGTTTTGTTAATGATGGGATCCTGAAGTATGAAGGGAGACTTCTACTTTGTCGCTTGACCCAAATGTGTGGAGTTATTTTGTGGTTGTTAGTGTAGTCAAAGCTTTGGGATATGTAGGTTTTAAAGATTTGTGGTACTTTGTAGGAGGGTTCGGTGTTGGAAGACAAGTTGGAGCCTTTGATAGATGACACTGGTGCCATGCATATGGTTAACTTAGTTATGCTTAATGGTAAATGTCACGTATACGTTGTACATGTTGTTTTTGAGCCCCAAGTCATACACATGCTGGAATATATTAATGATGATGAAAGAGAAGTGGAGATTGTGTTGCATGAGTCTAGTGAGTGTGTAGGTAAAGTTGGTGGTCAATGTGAAGGTCATAGTGGAATACAAGAGATGGGTGATTGTGTTGGTGAATTGGAAGGTGACCATGTGATACAGGAAGAGGTCCATGATGGTCAAGAAAATGGTGGTGTGTCAGAAAATCCATTTCATTTTGATGGTGAAGTTGAAGGTGATGATGACGTAGAGTAAGAGGAGCATGAGTGTGAAGAAGTTGTGGAGGAGGAAGTTGATGTTCATAGTTGAAGTTCCTCTAATGACCATGGTAGCCTAGATGGAAATAGTCAATGCTTGGAGGGCCTGGTTGTTGTTAGTGTTGAATGTGATATAAATGGTCATATAGATGCAAAATGGTCTGGTAATGTGGAAGTATAAGTCCAAAGTCTGTCACATGAATTTAGTGGACCATGTTCTAGTGAGATGTTGCACAACAACTATGATGATAATGAGAGAGGTTTGTTAGATGATGAGTGACAATCTAAGGAATTAGTTAGTGTACTAGATAGCGATGAAAAGGTTAATGATAATGAGGATTATGGGAAGTTTGCAACCTTTTGTATGCCAAAAAAGTATGGTAGACTATACATAAGAAGTTGGGACATATTTTGCTGAAGAGCAAGAAATTTTAGAAGCTATAAAAGGGTAGGGAAATGGGAGAAATATTAAATTTGTCAAAAATGATAAAACAAGATTGAGGCTGAAGTGTATGGGTGCAAAAGGAAAATGCCCTTGGACCACATATTGTGCTTATATGGAGGTTGTGAAAACATGGCAGTTGAGAACTATTGTAGACAAACATATCTGTAGCAGTGAGTTCAACCTGAGGTTACTTTATGCCAAGTGGTTGAGTAAGAATTTAGAGAAAACAGTGAGAGAAAATCCAAAAGTCAAGGGTGTAGACATTTGTGAAAGAATTCAAAGAAAATGGAACATTGGCTTATAAGGCCAAAGATATTTTTTATGATCAGATTGATGGGTCCTTTAAGGAACAACATAAGAGCATATATGATTATGCCCATGAGTTCCTGGCAAGAAATCTAAGATCAATAGTTAAAGTTTAGGTTGAGGATAATGAGGGCGATGTAATTTTCAAGAGATTTTACTCATGTCTTAAGGCATGCAAAGATAGTTTTGTGTCTTGCAGGCCAATAATTGGATTAGATAGAGCTTTCTTGAAAGAGAAGTATGGTGGGGAGTTGTTAACGGTTGTTGGACAAGATGCCATGACCAAATGTTGCATATTGCATATGTTGTGGTTGAAGTGGAAAACAAGGATTCATGGACCTGGTTTCTAGAGCTATTGATTGATGACTTTAGTGGTCCTAAAGTATGTTCATCAATTACTTTTATGTCAGACCAATAAAAGGTAATAGTGATCTACAATTTGGTATTCTCATACATTGATTCATTAATTATAAGTGCTACTAACTGCTCTTTATTGCTTTAAAACCATAGGGCCTACTTCTAGCTATACAAAACTACACAATATCCATTAAAATTCAAGTATTGCACATAATGAAACATGCTTTTGTACTTGAGCAACATCCTCATTAATACCCTACACAATACCCTGTTACAAGGCATATGCAACATGCTACACATAGTGATTCAAGAGTGAAGTATCTTGTGGATGTCTTGGAAATCCACCAATTTCCTATTCTACTTGAGCAACATCCTCATGCTTCTACTCCTCAACATGATGCTTCTCAACATGAACATTAGTTTCAACTTCTCCACACCTTCTACAAACTAAAGCAATAAGTATCCTCCTCACTTCACCTTGTGAAGGACCCTCTTCCTAGTACGTAGATGCATCCCGTGTTCTTGTCATCTCTATAAAACATATTTATGAAAACACAAAATTAATTCATTGAAAAAACCCACTAATTTATAAAAATTAAAATACAAAATTTCACAAAAAAAAACAAGCTTCAATAAATTTCAAAATTCATTAATACCTTTAACAAATTTCGAAATCAATGAATTTTGAAATTCATTAATACCTTCAAGGTTCCCACAATCTGTTGGGATTTCGAAATTGGTTGGTTTCACATATTTTGTTTCAAACATACAATCCAACAATCATTCTACATATATAAAAATATATACATTGCATTTCATTTAGTCAATAAAGAAAGATACACAAAAACAAACATGTGATGTAATGGAGGAAATGAGGGAGTACTCACAAAAGAAAGGAAGAAGATGAAGAAAAAAAACAAACAAATCTAGAATGAATGATGCAAAATAACAATAAAGGGATGAAGAAGAGTAAAAAAACAAGACCAAAAATGAAAGGATTAAGATCAAGAACAAAGACACGAGAACATGAAGAATTCCGGAAAAGAAAGAAGTGGTACAACAACTAGGGTTTCTAGAGGGATTGTTGGGTCGCTGACTATTTATTAACATGGTCAAACAGTCAAATATAATAAAATATTTACCTTTAGTTAAAAAAATTTCACCCATATTGTCATTTTTAAAAAGAATAATGATATTATAACACATTTTTACATTCATTTGATATAGACTACAAAAGTAAAAAGATTATAAAAGTGTAAATTTTTGTATTTTTTCAAGAAAGAAGAAAATAAAAAATAAGTAAAAATAATGTCAAATAAATATAAAAAATTTAAACATGTCAAATAATTATTGTTCTTTTAAAAAAAATTAAAGATACAAAGAGAAAGATTGAGATGTGCAAGAAAAAAAATTCTTATTTATTTTTGTTAGAACTGGACTAATACAATCTTATTTGCATTATTGCTCTCTCCTTTACTTAGATTTTACGACAGTGAAGTGCTTCAAACCTCAAATACATTGTTCTTTCATTTTCTTCATTAAATTTAAAATTTTTTAATGCTGTACAAGTTATGTGAAGTCATACTTATATATTTGTCATTCTTCATTCTAATTGCACCGTTCTTGAAGACAACATGGAATATGCTAAGATAAGGTTTGTAAACATGGAATATGCCAATCCAAGCTTTTGTTCTTGTTACCAATCTATCGGTAACCATAAAAACACAGTACGAAATAACAAAATTTCGTATCTTTCATTAATAAAAAAATTGTTGGTATATTTCTTTTTTTCTTTTTATTTTTATTTTCCGAATATTGTGCTATAAATTAGGTCACAGTTTTAAACTTTTACTGACTCATAAAAGAATGTTTTATTTTTATTTTTATTTCATGGCTGGGTGCAAGAGACACGTGGCTGGGTGCAAGAGAGCGAGACAGTGGTGACAATTACCAAAGGGTGCTTCCGTCGTTTCGTACAATGCCTTCAAATTATATTAAAATATTAAAATAAATTAATTATTTATTAAAATTTAAATTAGAAAAAAAATATGTTAAACAGTTTTCGCAATCATAAGTTAACAGGATTTCAACCATTTAACATTATTCTTTTTAGTATTTTATTATTTCAATTGTAATAATTATTAAAATAAACTAAATATTTTTAAATTTCATGATAAAAGTAATTAAAAAATTAGTTAAATTTTAAAAAATTAATTAAAAAATTAAAATAAATTAATTATTTATTAAATTTTTGAATTAAAAAACAAAATTTAAAAAATATGTTAAACCAATTGAAAAATCCGTAACATAATTTTTAACATTTTTTGAAAACTTTTAAAATTTTTCTTAACATACATTTTTACAAAAATCGTTATAAAAACAAGACCAGAATTCAGTTATTAAAATAAAAAATCAAAATTTGATTATTCGAAAACCGAATTTTTACTTTTATAAAAGCTTATACAAATAAATATTATATGCTGTCATTGTAAATAAAGAAAAACCTATACTATATCAGAAAAAAAAAATCAGTGGTTACCATTGCCAAAGGGTGTTTCCGTCATTTCGCATAATGCCTGCAACCAATCTATCCACATGCATTATAATGCACTCTGAAAAGTGCAACGAACAGTATTTCCATTCTCTGAAGCCGTTTCGTTTGAGACGATATCTGTGGTTTTCTCTCTCACACAGCAATGGAAACTCACGAAGGAGGTAAGTGGAAGATGCTGTTGCCCTTACTTTTTCTCTCTCTGGTCTCCACCGTCCGATCATCATCCGCCTTACGATTCCGACCAGTGTGCGGTGTGGCGGAGAGACAGGTTCAGATGCCGGAGGGTGCAGCTTTCAAGATTGGGCTCTTCGCGGACCTTCATTTTGGGGAGGACGCGTGGACGGAGTGGGGCCCACGCCAGGACCTGAACTCCATCAACGTCATGAACTCGGTGCTCCAGCATGAAAATCCAGGTGACGTCACGTTTACTGCATTCACTCTTCACCTCACACACTCTCTGGCCTGATTACTCACTGTTTTAGAAATGACAACTGGTGGATGCCAGTTTCACTGTTTGCACTTCATTTTTCATCATTGTCAACTAATACTTAAACATTTATTAATATTAAATTCCAAAAATAAAATCTTAAGTAAATAAATATTTATAAAGTAATATCTTTTATAAAAATAAAAATAGAAAAACAAAACAAAATATATTATATCATAAAAAAATTATTTTATCATATTTTTTTATTTATTTTAAATTGGTTTATTAATTTCATTATGAAAACTACTGGTGGTTGATCTTTATGACGTGAGGGTCTGATATGAATTGGTCCAAAAATCTTGATTTCTTTTAATTGGATGAAATTAGACTTGATAAACCTGGTGTGTGAGTTTTAGATATGATCGAAAATTTTTCTTAGTTTGTAAATAACAAAAGATAAGAACATATGAATTTGTCTACATCAAGTTCCTGCATTCGACAAGACTTGTAGTCATGCTCCTCTGTTCAGTCTACATCAAACATATGAATTTGTCTATGCATCACTTGAAAAACAAAAAATGCACGATTCAAAATATAAAATAAGGTGTCTTGAACACCATCGGGAAGATAAGAAAAAACAATATATTGTGCAATTTTACTCTTGTACAACTTGCAATCACCTCGAAAAAACATTATATAATTCATCTCAATGGTCAAATTCCATTGCAAGAGCTTTTTATTTTGCCATCAAGACTTTTTTATACAACACAAAATACTCATGACGACTTTTTATTTTTGAAATTAAAACTTTTAATGGGAATGGTCGTATTTGTCTTTACTGAATTCAGCAAAATAGAAGTAATTTGGGTTGAATCCCAATTTACGTGATCATAAGAAATAATGTTTGACAAACAAGTATGAGGTGTATCCATTTTTTTATCTCCTAATGATGGCGTACTTCACGTATTCACCATTGACATCCATTGTTATAATGTATGCTTTGTCTGACATAAGTGTCAGTCTTGGATTCCATCACCACAAATTCGTAGCCATTATTTGTGCAAGGAATCTCTAAATTAAGTCCATTTACCTTTTGGGAATCAATGCAAAAACATGCTTGGAATCAATGCATAAACAATGAGCACAAACAAAGGGGAGATCCACTTCAAAAATCGCGAGGGTTTGGAACATCGTTCATGTAGGCTGGAGTTATGTGGAAACTCTGAAAAACTATGCTGATTAAAAATTATGAAGGTTTAAATCTCTTTTTGATTCCTAAGTTATAAGAAGATGTTCAGTTTATTTCTCGTTTTTAAAAATGTAAATCTTTGGTCTCTAAATTATAAAAAATGTATCAAATGAATTTTTTTTTTATCATAACTTAGGGACTAACAAAATGTTTAAACCAATTATAATTGAGTAATTATACCGATTTTAATAAAAAACTATTACAAAATATATAAATAAAAGTTGGAAATAGATGACAGATTACGTATTTATTGTCTTTGTTATCCGCATCTAATTGATTTTGACATCTTTTTGAAGAGAGTATTCATTCCATATATTCGAAACATCTATAAATTTAGTTTTGTTATGGAAGTTTATTTAAGATTTCAAAAGATTCAATTGAAAAATAATTACAATGATAGTTTGTAATTGTGATTTAAAATGATTTGAAACTATAATAATCTCCTTGAAAAAATTTTAAACTTTAAAAAACAAGTTAAAAATATTTAAAATTTGAATAGCAGAACAGTTCAACAAGATGATATAAAAATATTGTTGCATTCGAATAAATGATCAAGCATCCGTTCAAATGCTTAGAGATAGTTACATAATAGCGAGGAAATCAGAACGCGAGAACATTTGTTTACTAAGAACTTTCTCGACATTGTTAAATAATTTTCCTTTTGTATTGGAAATTTAGGTGTTAATCTAAGTTTTATATCAAGTTGAAATGAGAAAGTTAAGTAATATATAATACAAAAATTAAGATTTTAGATAGAAAGAAACACCAATATATCTTATGGAATTAGGTAAATTTTTAATTAGTATTGTGTTTGTTCAATAAATTCTTCTTTAAAGACTTCTAAATGGTATGAGAACCATTATGATAAGGAACCTAATCCATTCACCTTAAAATTTTAGATTAAATGACTTATGTCTCATTTCCTAAATATCCTTTGTTTATTAGTGCCATGAGCTTCAAATTTCATTAACACCAAGTTCTAATGAAGTTAACCCTGGATGACAGATTTGGTGATATATCTTGGTGATGTGATCACGGCAAACAATATAATGATTGCAAATGCAAGCTTGTATTGGGATCAGGCAATCTCCCCAGTAAGAAACAGGGGCATACCATGGGTCAGTGTATTTGGAAACCATGATGATGCTGCATTTCAGTGGCCATTGGAGTGGTTCTCTCCACCTGGCATTCCTCCAATTCACTGCCCTCAAACCACAACTTCATATTCAGGTACCAAGTATTGAGTAATAGATGATGGAGAATAGAAGATACCTGATTTTGTTTCATTGTATCTCTCATGCTCCTCATAAGATTAAGTTTTTGAGATATTTTCAGTGAAGGGCATATTGGATAAATTTCAGGAGACGATGAATGTAGCTTCAAAGGTACAGGACGATTGGAGCTGATGTCAAATGACATGAAGCACAATGGATCATTTTCTAGCTATGGCCCAAGAAATCTTTGGCCAAGTGTATCCAACTATGTTATTCAAGTTTCATCACCTCATTATCCACCATCACCAGTGGCTTTCCTTTACTTTCTTGATTCTGGTGGTGGTTCCTATCCAGAACTCATATCTAATGACCAGGTAAAATGGTTCCGTCAAAAAGCTGAAGAAATTAACCCTGACTCAAGGTAGAATCAAAGTGCACGAACCCACAGCTTATTTTGCTTTAAGTAACATGTTTAAGTGTTGTTCAATTAAGCAAGTGAAATGTTTGAAAAAGTGTTTTCTTATTTTCTTCTTTTCTTTCTGCTTAATCCAAATAATACTTATTGCGTGACAGAGTTCCGGAGATTGTTTTCTGGCATATTCCAAGTACGGCTTATAAGGTGGTGGCTCCCAAGTTTGACATACGAAAACCTTGTGTAGGATCGATCAACAAGGAAAGTGTCGCCGCTCAAGAAGTTGAAACGGGTATCATGGATCTTCTTCTCAACAGAACTTCTGTCAAGGTAAATTTCAATGATTAATTTGTTGATTATTGTTTGGGTTATGAGATCAAAGTTATCTTGTTGAACATTTCGTCTCTAGGTTACACTTGTTAAGAAATTAACTTTAAGTCTAATTCAATCTTACAAAATTGATTATAAATTAAGGTTTGCATTCAAATATATATACTCTAAATTGGTTTTATTTCTAATCAATGTAGAACTTTCAACACACCCCTTCACATTGAGGCATGTATATCTTGTGTGTGAAACTAGACATTAATAGATAATCCAATATAGATCTCCTGCATGATATGTCCAACAAATATAGAATAAACTCTAACACGATTCTGATATCTTATTAAGAAGTGAACTTTAAGTTTAACTATAATCATTGTTCACTTTTGTGATATTTTCGACTGTATGTCTAGTCAATAGTTAGCTAGACGGTCATACGGTACAATTTCTTTTTGGTTGTCAAATTAGTCATTTGGGGTTTAATGAGGAATTGTCTCAAGTATGGGTTTTGAGATGTTAATATTTCACTATCATCATGATAATTTTTGTTTGCAACTTTTTGTTTTGACAACCTCAGGCAATTTTTGTTGGACACAACCATGGATTGGACTGGTGCTGCCCATACAATAAACTATGGTTATGCTACGCTAGGCACACTGGTTACGGTGGATATGGAGATTGGCCTAGAGGAGCACGAATTTTACAGATTAACGAAACACCATTTTCTCTTCATTCTTGGATAAGGATGGAGGATGGTCAAGTGCATAGTGAAGTTATCTTGTAAAGTTATCTTGAGTTCAAATTATGATATAATTGTTAAAATAAAAGAAATTATAAATTATAGTGATCATAAAAGTATTATTATTTTATAAATTAGACACTTTATTATTAAATATTAATAAAATATTTTAAAGTATTCGAAACAGATATAAGTATAGATACGTAATACAAATTAAAATTTGAAAAAATCACAAGAACCATATACAAGCTATAATTTGTAAATGAACATATGGCAATTATCTACATTCTAACATATCAGATTATTTGCATTTGTTTGATGGAGAAATTGGATTTGTTTGTGATTTTTTTTTTCTGAAACTGATTTTAACTTTTAAAAAAGATTATTCTATTTTTTTTCGTGATTTGTCACATTTATTTTTCATGTGTTCATGGTTATAAAAAAACTAAGAAAAAAAATTAATATATTGTATATAACCGTATGATTTTTTTTTATTTAATTTCTAAACCACATACTCCAAATATTTCACACCATCAAGGAGATGTATATGTTTTGCTAACAACTATACTTTTCTCACATACTTTTCTCACATCAAGGAGATATCATAGAGGCTAACAAATACATGCTATGAAAATTTTAAAATATTCTCACATACTTTTCTCTTTTTTTTTTTCTTTTACAAGAACGTAAGAAGTACGTTGTTTTTATAAAAACGTAAGAAGAAGAGAAGTTGTCAGAATGTATGGCGATTGATTTTATTATCCAACATACTTATGTTGTCATTTTTCTTTTGACCAAAGAAGATGATTGGTTGACCCATAATTTGATGTTTTTTATTGCATACTTTGATGATGAGAGATGAAGCAAAGTTCATTGCCATGATCTATAAGCTTATAAAGCAAAAGCAGTGTTGTATTAAACTGATAAACCTTGATGGCCAAATGATCTTTAGCCAAACCAGAATATAATTTAGAGAGTTCAATGAACTTTACTTGATAATCATAGTCCAAAATAAATTGCCAAGTTACTAGATATTATTGTTATTAGAAAAGGATGTATATATAATTCATGAACTTTAGGCACAACATTAATGAGGGATTGCTTTTCTGGTTCAATTAACATGATGTTTTTTGCTATGTCCCAGTACAAAGAAACTCACAACTCATGTAACTACATAAAGCAACTTTTCTTATTAGAACACCTTGTTGGGACAATGAAACAACACCAAAGTCACCTTTTTTTTTTCTCTCATTTTGTTCGATAACTCATGGAAAAGCATTAATTTCTGCATTCATGACTTTTATTTCCTTGCATGGACCACCATCAATCAGCCTTTTAAGTTCTTTCTCAAGTCAAAAACGTGCTTACATCAAGTACACTGGGGCCAAATTTCATTCTTCTGAGAATGACTCTTCCGAATAGTATGCATGAAAAAAAAATTTAAAAAAGATCCACAATAATAAATTTTAAAGTTTTATCTTGAAAATGGTTCTTGGTATATCTTAAATATTAAAGCATTGGTCATGAAATTTTTTGAAAAGTCAATGCAACAATCAAAATTTGACTATGTTAAATGAGGTAGTGATTATGATAAATTGATTGATGTGCCAATTCTATGTTTGCATTGCATGGTAATTTGGTGAATCTGTTATTATTGTATATGATAGGTCACTCTCACTTGCTATTATTTCTGAAATATAAGACATGAAGAATTTAACCCCATCCATACATTAAGGGGAAGAGATAAATGCCCCCTCAAACTAAAGCATCCCTTATGATATCAAAGCCTATGATTGAAAGTAGAAAACTTACAAACAAAACTTCAAATAGTGTTCATATTGTGAGAGCTAGCTCATAATGACCATGAATTGATAAACATTGTACAAAGAAATTTCAATGTTTGAGTTACAAGAAAGTGAGACTTTTAGTTGTTACAATTAATTAGACTATGACACAAATAATCACTTCAAGAATGTGGCCAAACAATAAAGGTGATTTTTCATTAAAACAACTAATGGGAACTCGTGTTGGCCCTATAACCACACATTTAAAAGAAAACCATTTAGTTGTCATATTTTACCAATATGCTTTCATGCTTGATTTGGTTGTGACCACCACCATCATTTTCTTTATGCACAAGAAATAAAGAAAACTATTCTCTTTTTCACAACACATTGGCCTAAGAATTATCTATAACTTTTTGTTCAATTAATGCTAAAATTTGAATGAAAGATTGATGTTTGAAGGAGTTCCATTCTTATACATTTTTCACAATATTACTCAAACACAACTAAAATTACTATATATATATACATATGGTTAGATACTTTGTCATATAGTACAAGATTGTTTGCACCAAATACAAGCCACTATAGAAATAAAATAGTCATTAAATTTTGGATGTGAAAATATGATTTGTCCATAAGATTATTATAATGTAAAGCATATATTTATTTATTGAACAACTCAAATTGTCCCCTTTCATTTTCAATTCTAACTGCCATGGCCTGTCCCCATGCTCCTTCCGGAGGGAATGGAAGGTAGAAAACCAAATGCTCAGTTTACTGACTTTGACTAAACCAAACATTTGATACATGAAATTGACAGTAGCAACAGGAGAGAGACAAGAGAGACCCCATGGAGTTCAATGGAGTTTGCCTTTTCAGCAACCACAAGTCATCCAAGTAGGCTAACTCCATTTTCCACATCATTACAACAATACTCATCCTTATGGCTTTCCCAATGCAAACTTCAATCACACTGTTATCACCATGTATTATATATACAACAAAAGAATCAAAACATAAGGTGCTCAGTGTCAAAACACATTGATATCAAGCAAAGAATTTTGAGGCACCCCCCACCCAAAGGACAAAAAACCTCACTTGGGGAATCATCAACTTGCTTAAAAGTTTGGAATATCCAAAAGGGTATGTATGGATTTCATCTCCTTTCAATCACCAAGCCATTCTGTTTCTTCATGCAACATAAGTCACTAGGTGTAGCATGCTTTATGAAAAGGGTAGTTTCTTGAAGTGGCCTAACTTTTAGCATTGATATGACCATGCTTGAGAAATATTCTTGTGTGCACTTTACATGTGGTGTTTTTTTCTTTCTTTTACCTTTTTTTATGATTGAAAAGCATTACTGTTCATGGTATATTTCAGTCCTATTGGGCCAATAAATGATTGTTACTGAAAATGAAAGTTGATCAGTGGCAGTTTTGCTCCTTATTGGGGGTAGGTTTCTTTTATGTTGACAAATGAATAGAACAGCTAGGTGAGAAAATAAAATAGAATGATGACTAAAGCATCTTAATTGTTTAGTAGGAACAATGAGATTTGTATTTTAAATCTCTAAATTTGACTCTTTGCTTTCCCCCCTTTTTCTTCAATATCAAGAGCAGAAATGTGCTTCAAGAACAGAAATGTTGTGTGAAGAATTCTGTTTGAATGATGCCATAAATCTTCATGGCAAAGAGAAAGAGCTGGTTTGGATGGGTGAAAAGGCTATTCACTTCTGAGCCAAAGGACAACAAAGTAAGGCTATTCACATTTACAAACTTTAACAATTGTCTAACAATGTTGAAGTACTCATTTTGGTTAAAAATTTTCCTTGTGTACTTCAGAAGCCAAACAAATGGGGGTGGAGTTTTGGAAGGATCAAGCAGAGACAGTATCCTACAATTACAGCTCCAAATAAGACATTGATTGAAGCAAGTGCAGAACAGAGAAAACATGCTTTAACTGTGGCTATTGCAACTGCAGCAGCTGCTGAAGCTGCAGTTGCTGCTGCACATGCTGCTGCTGAGGTTGTCAAGCTCACAGGTGCTTCTCGTTCTTACTCATATCTTTCCAAGGGAGACAGAAGTTTAGCTGCCATCAAGATCCAAAGCGCATACCGTGCACATCTTGTGAGTTTTCTCAAAACCCTCTACTTCATCTTCTGCAATCTTCACTGAATTGTCAATATGCTTCAAAGTTTAGGATTGTTGTTTGGAAGAGATTTATGTAGACATAAGTAAACTGATTCCAAATTGAACAAAGGCTTCTTTTCTCTTCCTTTTAGTAGCATACTCGTCTATTTTATTGGGAAGAAAGAGATGAACAGAATGAAAAAGGATAATCATGTCTGGTTTACTCTTAGAAATATGAGTCTAAGTTTTACATCAAGTAAAAATGATAAAGTTGAATATCATATAAAAGAACTCAATAATCCAATATTTCGAAATTTTGAATTAAAAGATGTGTCAATTCCTTAAGTGGATTGGAGTGATGTCACACGTATATAAACTCCCTAAAAAAACCATCATTTACTTTTACTTTTTCTACAAAGAATTTGAGTTGTGAGTTTCAGTTTTGATCATTTTTATTCTCTTTAAGAAGCTGGGAATGTAACAGGCTAGGAAAGCATTAAGAGCATTGAAGGGAGTTATAAGACTGCAAGCCATAATTCGTGGACAAGCTGTGAGACGTCGAATGTCAAACACTATACAGAATTTTCACTCCAATGCAAGAAATCAGGTGGAAATTCTGGAAAGAAGTAGCCATATGGCTGAACATACCAAGCAAAATCCTAAGCAAAAGAAAAAGTTAGAAGATAAGGAACTGAAGGTAAAGTTTGTGACATTTATTTTAGTAGAAGATAAACCATGAGAAACAACCAAAAAGAATGAAGGAAATATATCAAGAAATTAACTGAACATTGATTTCTCTGGCTTACTTTGTGTCAGTGGTTCAATTCATTTGACTTGGTGCATATGTTAGTTAGGTGGAATAGCTTTTACTTTTGATATCACAAGGTTTCTACTGAGTTTGAAGAATTCCATTGATTAATCCACTCAAGAATTTTGGTGCAGTCTGAATGCGATAGTCAAAGAACATGGGATTGTAGCTTGCTCTCTAGAGAAGACATTGAAGCTATATGGTACAGAAAACAAGAGGCCATGCTCAAAAGAGAGCGTATGAAACAGTACTCTTCTTCACAAAGGGTAACACTGATCACAGTTGAATTTTATTTTACTTTTGCCATTGATACAGTACTCTCTACACAGAATTCCAAAGCTAATAACTAAGGACTAGTTTATGCTTGCTTGATGTAACTTTCACCCCCACAAACATTTTTTAATGTTAAGGAACCTCAATGTGATTTGATATTTATCTCATTGTTTAGAAAAAGTTGGAGAGAGAAAGAAAGAATTTTAGTATAAAAGAAAAGGTCAAGCCATTTGAAAAATGAACCTACCTTTTCAAACATTGCTACTAGTGACCTTTGCACATAGGAGCTTTAAGTATTTTAAGAAAAAAAAAATTGACACAGAAAAAACTTATATACATAGTCAATTATATTCATTTATATTTCTTGTAAAAGTGGTTAGCAAAGAGTTTGTTCAAACATTCCATGAGTATTTCTTATTGTAGAATATGTTTGGAATAATCAAAACCTAAATCTAGTAGAATATCCATTGTCTTGAGGTGATAGGTTAAAAGTAGAATTAATTTTTTATCTGGGTTGAACTGATGTCACATACATGTAATATTTATAGATAAGTTCTCTTGAAAAAAATATTCATGAAGAATATCAGAGCTAATAACATAATGATGATGCATTTATCCTTTTCAGGAGAGAAAAAATCCAGAAATGGTGGAAGAATGTATGCAGAACATGAAGTTTGGAAGAGAGAGCTGTCGTACACTTGGAGAGTGGCTGCATAAAGAAACATGTGATTTGAATATGATGTATAAGCCAATGACTCTTCCTTCAAACTTGATGACAGCAAAACAAGAATGGCAAGAAGGATTGAGTCCACAGATTTCAATTCCAAGGAAATCATTTTCTGTTGTAAAAAGAAGTTTAAATGGGGATGAGAGTTCAATGTCAAATTCTCCAGTTTTTCCAACATACATGGCTGTTACTGAATCCAGCAAAGCAAAGATGAGATCTGTCAGCACACCAAAGCAAAGAACAGGAATTCTTGACATATGCTCCAATCACAATGAAGGAATTTCCTTTTACTCTTCTTGCTATGGTGAAACTAGCAGCACCAATCAAAGATGCTAAAGTGCAAATGGCCTTTTGTTATCACTGTAAGATGTAAAATCTGCTTCAATGCATCATCTGCTGAAGTCATCATTAGGGAAAACTAAGGTTATTTGATGTTTGGTCCTTCACATACACATGTATGGAGTGCTTTGTCTGACTGTTACATTTTTATTTTTTATTTTTCTGGTTTTGAAGATGAGAAATTGTCACTACTTACTATTGAAAATGGTATACATGTTTTATTTTTCATTTTTCTAGTCTTATGGTGGGATTTTTTTGAGATTTTAAAATATTAGATATAAAAAATATGTTATATGAATGAACTTTATTTTATTCTTATATCAATATAATACTAGATATTTATCATATTCCAATCTTCATTTTTTAAATCTAAATAATAATTAAACGAATTTCTAAAAACTAATTTGAATAAAAAAGATATTAAACTTTAAAACATTTAATTTGTGGATTTTTTTTCTAACATATATTTAATTTTATTATTTTTATTCAATATGAGTCTATGAGAGGGATATTCACACTTAATTATTTCAATAATATTTGTAACATCCAAAAAATATGGCTATAATTATATTTAAGAATCCTTACATTTACAATAAAATAGAATAGTTACAGGAAAACATAAAGTTAATTTACAATTATCCTAAAACAACCATGAATTAAAAACTTTACAGAAAACCTACACTAACGCTAATTACAAGTACAAAGCAAACAGTCATACCGGCAATGTATTAAACTGAACGGTCCTACGCTATTACAAAAATAAATACAAGATAGAATCGGTCTTATTCTAACGAAAACTATCCTCTCCTTCCAACGCCTTTTCCAGAGTACCTTCTGCACACTCTGCTCACACCCATAGGGTGATCATTGCAAGGAAAAAGACGATCGAACGGATAACATGACAAAACAGAAAAATAAGGGTAAGCTATTGTAATTTAATTAAGGTTTAATAGGTTTGGAGGTCCCTATATTTGGGGGTTTGTTTCAATTGGGTCCTCCAATTTTGAAAGTGATCAATTAGGTCCCTAATTTTGTCAATTTGAAT
>NC_028358.1:4362438-4379877 GCF_000741045.1 Vigna radiata var. radiata | reverse complement strand
ACCTAATTGATCACTTCAAAAATTGGAGGACCCAATTGAAACAAACCTCCAAATATAGGGACCTCCGAACCTATTAAACCTTTAATTAACTATGTTAACATACAATTTAAATAAACATATAATACAATTATACATATATAGAAATCATACAAGCATGTTATAATCAATCACTGTACTCTGATTGTCCGGACTAGTATGAATATGAGCTATGGCTGTTCTTGCACTTGTGGAAAGGTAAACTAGAACACCACACGAATACCATAGCTGGAAAACCCAAGCCACCACACGAGGTTAGCCCTTCATCCCTCACTATAGCTAGAAAACCGCAAGCTACACATGAGTTTAGTCCGTTAGCTGGAACCCCAAGCTAACACGACCATGTCTATTGCTATTCCCACCATATGCGCCACTATTATCTACTTGCGACTCGGTGACCATAGGAATGTCAGGATGAACGTCAATACTAAGCTTCCACTATTCATACTTTTACCACACATTGAAACTAACCACCGAGACATTCCTCCTTGGAATTCTCTTTTCTAACCATATTATATCACATCAAACTTTCATATTACATTATAAATATCATATCATCATATTTCATCATCCATACAAATCAACCCGAACAGTAAAACAAATTCCACCCTTGAACAAGACCGAACGGAAAAGATCAACATAACCTATGAACATTACCGAATGGGAGAACACTCCTTATATATGAATATGACCGAACAATCATTTAGAGAGTGAGACTCAAGCACG
Organism: Vigna radiata var. radiata; assembly: GCF_000741045.1. Taxonomy (NCBI): domain Eukaryota; kingdom Viridiplantae; phylum Streptophyta; class Magnoliopsida; order Fabales; family Fabaceae; genus Vigna; species Vigna radiata. The sequence continues at coordinate 4,379,115 of NC_028358.1, read as the reverse complement.
AGTCAAACACTTGGACCTTGTACCGAACACTTATGATTTAGAAAGAACACTATAGGCTTAGACCAAACGCCATTAGCTTAGGCCGAACACTATTGAACTGGGTCGAACATTATTAGCTTAGGCCGAACTCTATTGACTTATGCCGAATACTATTATCTTAAACTGATCACTAATGGCCTAGGCCGAACACTATTGGCTTAGGCCGAACACTCTTAAAACTGAATACAATTACAAGACTGAGTACTACGAAGAGGCCGAGTGCTAGTACAAGACCGAACACTACTGAGACCTAGTGTTAGTCTATGACCGAACACTTCTAAGACCGAGTGCTAGTACGAGACTGAGCACTACTAGAAGACTGAATACTAGTATAAGGCCGAACGACATGATAGAACGACCGAATGGTGGACCATAACTAATACTAGCACATTACCGAACGATCATTAACAGGTAAGGCCTCATAGAGACCCAACACAGTTAAGACCGAATACCAGTACTAGACCAAGTATTGGTGTACAATCGTTCGGTCATTAATTGGAAACTCCACAGAAGTAGAATTCTGTTAAGACTGAACAAAATGGGAATGTCATTCGGTCCATGAAGGACCTTCAGCGAATTGCATAATTATGCAAAATGATTGCAAAATTATGATCAACACTAATCTTTACCAATTCCCTCATTCCTCCCAACTTCTAAATCGTTAATCTTATATCATACATTCCTACACATTAATTAAGAGTATCTAAACCTTTCTAACATTATTAAGAGAGTTTCATTCACAGATTTGAGAGTCAAGTCTACATAATCATGAACTCAATGACCGAGAACCAGATTTACTAGTTTTGGTACATTTCTGAGTGTCTTAAGGATTCTAACAAGTCTCTAAATAATTGATCCATATTTCCTATGCAAACCAAACTCATACCGAACACAAATTCCCTCATTTTCATTGTCGCACTTCCTTCCAATTTCACTCGACCATTGAACCATAATCATGCAGAAATACAATCATCATAAACACATTGTCCATATTCTTCACCAACAACACTGAACACTAAATCATTCAATTTCACATACATGCAACAACATCAAACAACATATTCATGCATCAAAACCAATTAATTAAATTAGCTAGCTTCCCTTACCTCTTGATCGGACAACAAGCTCAATTAACTGCAGAATTGCACTCATCACACACCAAAATCCTAGAACACCTAAAGTTCACCGATTGAGAAGGAAGGATCACCCCAAAAGACCAAGAACGTGACTAGAAACGAGAATAAGAAAATGATGAGCACATGCAGCCAGAAACTTGGCTTGCATGTACTAAGAAATAGAATTTCTAGGAAGAGAGTGAACTTACTGATTCTAAACTTGATTTTGATCAGTGAAAAAAGATGATCTTGACTCCTAAATTGCTTAAACTATGTCTGAGTGATGAAAAGATGAAATGAGATGAAAAATCTCTAAAAAGAAGGAGGAGAAAGATAGAACTTGTATTTTAGAGAGATGTAGATTATGAAAAATAATGAGATGAGTTGCATTTTGGAAATTTTTATAAAATGCTCAATACACCAGTCTCTCCTTACAGATGTCATTTTCATATTCGTCATCAATGTATCTAAGTGTACTTTTACAGGAAATTGCAGCTTATACTATGCAGAATAGTTATAGATTGCTAGATTGCAGTGAAGAAATTCAATAAATAAATAAATATAAACCATACATTCTTCTTTTACTCAAAGTATAAACTCCAAAATATAAAGCGTACATTCCTTAGAGAACTACTTACAACTTCAGATGAGGATGTAAGTCAAAATTCTGTATTATTACAATAATATTTATTAGTATATATATTTTGCTGATAAGAAAAAAATATAATTCGATTTTTTTTTTCTTCAAAATATATTAATTTTTCGTGCCCTAGATAGCTAGATCTGCATTTGAGTTTCAAGGGTGTGGGACACTCACAATTAATCAACTAACAAAAATTGTGAGGTGATATATTTCTACATTATTTGACTTTTGGAAAATTTTACAAATGATTGAATTGATGAAATAAATTTAAATGTTGATTTAAAGTGATTTTAATTAAGTTTGATATTTGAGCCTTTTGAAGTTATTTTACATAGTGAACTTTGAATTTGAGATACGTATATAAAGTATAATTAATAAGCCCTTCTACTTAGACGATGGTTTAAGAATTTTACGAATGTGTTTTGATGAATTAAAGTTAAATATGATTTTGAGTGATTTTATTAATCAGATTTTAAGTTTGAATTTTTTTTTGTGTATTCAACCTTATATATATATATATATATATATATATATATATATATATATATATATATATATATATATATGTACCATCCATATATTTTATTTATAATTTAGTTTTATTTAAGTTTTTTATATGTTATAATAATAACTATAATTATAATATAAAAAAATTGTATCTTACAACTAAATGAGTTGAACTGGTTACACCAACATATCTAAATTTATATATAAATTTGTTTGAACCTTTAATTACCAAATCTAACATATCTTTGGATTAGATAAACATATGAGAGACCAAGTCTGTAATGATTAGGTATTTAACTAATATCTTCAATTGTCTAATCAAACATGTAAACATCTATTTCTTTTTTATTTAGTATAAAATACATTATTTTCTTAATTTATTCAAATTCAAAATAAACATATTCACACCTGGTCAATTTTGGACAAATGCTTATTTTCCATATATTCTTAAACAACACAGGAATAATATATATACAAGATTTTTGAGTGAACATTTTCACCTTTTAAAGGTGGTTACATTTCAAGTCTTTTGTAGATTTAGTACTTTTATCTGAGATTTTATTAAATATTTTTTTTATATAGAATAATAACTCTTTGTTATTTAATATTTTTACATGATTTTTATTTTATATCATCATTTTATTTATTTTTTTAAGAAATATAAGCCATATGGACAATATTAGGTTAATATAATATAATGAGTGATTTTTATTATTCGGACCAAAAATATATTGTATAACAAGGTCAATCACTTTCGTATTTACTCCGTTGATGAGACCTAGTTTTTATTACATTTCTTAATAGATAAAGTTAAATATTCAAAATAACAAATCAATATATCCTATCACCTTCTTAATATAATAATCAAAACTATAAAAAAATTAAATACTTAATAGATTAAAATAAATTTAATTAAAAAAATCTAAATCTACGACAAGTTAAAACCTAATTAATCTTTAAAATTTAATAAATTTGAATCCGTTTTCATTTATTGTGCCATTTAAATATGTTTGTTTTACTCCTTCTCTCTTTTATCTGTGATATTATTTTAAAAAATTAGAGATCTAGAAACACATTTTCATTATTAGAACCAGACTTCCCCAAAAACTTGAAAGACGACCCTGCTACCAAGTCACAGTTTTTCAAGTTCATCTTTGAGCAAACAAATTTCTCCATAAACAATTTTAGAAGGGAAACAAAAAGGCAAGAAGAAAAACATAAAATAAGTTTACTTTAATGTAAAATCTAAAAATAAAAATTTAACAAATATGTCTTATGAAAAAACTTAACTTTTTTTTTTCTGGTTTTACTAATGGCTTAGGGAAAAGTTTGTTTATTGATGTGATAACTGGTTTGACTTGGCTTGTGTGTGAATGTGAATATTGAATTTTGGAAGGAAATAAAAGAAAAGAATGGTGATGGGTATAAAACGGTGAAAAAGATGAGATTTGAAAGGAAGGGTTTTGAAGAATTGGCAAAAGAATGGGAGAAGAAGTGAAGCTGATTGCTACGCATCAAAGCTTCCCCTGTGCAAGGATTGAGTGGGCATTAAGGATAAAGGGTGTGGAATATGAATACTTGAAAGAAGATTTGACAAATAAGAGTCCTTTGCTTCTTCAATCTAACCCTGTTCATAAGAAAGTTCCAGTCTTTCTTCACAATGACAAAGCAATTGCTGAATCACTTGTCATCCTTGAATACATAGATGAGACCTGGAAGAACAACCCTCTGCTTCCTCTTGATCCTTATCAGAGAGCACATGCTCGCTTCTGGGCAAGGTTTATTGATGAGAAGGTACAATATCATTCAACCTTTTCCTTATTTCACTGCATTTTACCATGAGACTGAAGTCAGTTTCAATTTGTTCAAGATCTGGTCTAAATTTATGGTTTCATTTTGGTTATGGTGTGTCTGAAACAACAGGGTGAATTTGATCTCTGACTGTGTACTTTGTTTTTGACTTTATTGAAAACTGAAGTTTTAATTTTTATAAGGTTAGATGTGATGTCAAATTGTAATTTTTAAACTGTTCAAACTTTAGGCTAGAGTAGAGTATAACACATTAAAATCATATTTATTTTTTAAAAAATTTGAAGATCAAATGGTATAAAAATTTGATGAATGTTTTAAGACTTTATAAACTAAAACTAGTTTTGATCAAGACATCACATAGTTAAAGATCTGCTGTGAAAAACACAGTTTCGTAGACTTTCTTGCATTGATTTAGTGCTAAGTATGTGTAATTTAGAAGTTGGAGCAAATTTGAGATGATAAATGATTGTTATGGTGAGAAGATGATGAAGGTAGTTTTGTTGAAAACAGTGTTTGTATGGTGTGTGGGGAGCAGCTGTGGCTGAAGGAGAAGAGAAGGAAAAGGCTGTGGAAGGTGCATTGGAGTCACTGAAATTTCTTGAGAAAGAAATTGAAGGGAAAAAGTATTTTGGAGGAGAGAAGATTGGTTATCTTGATATAGCAGCTGGATGGTTGTCTCATTGGCTGAGTGTTCTTGAAGAGGTTGGAGAGATGGAACTTCTGAATGCAGAGAGATTCCCTTCTCTTCATCAATGGACTCAAAACTTCATTCAGACATCACCTATCAAAGATTGCATTCCATCTAGACAAAGTGTTATTGAATATTTCAGCTTTGGCATCAACTACACTCGTTCCTTGGCATCCAATAAATCTTCTTAGTTTATAATTTGTTCATGTTGTTTGTTTGTATTGGAATTGAGTTTTTCTTTGTATGGGGTTGGTTATGTTATCATATGTAATTGTTGTCATCAATGCTTGATAAGTTTTATGTCCAGTGAGGTTTCATGTAAGGAAAATAATATTTTGACACCAATTTTTTGACACCATTTTGACACTGCACATGTGTCAAAACGTGATTGGATGATTTCAAATTAAAAAAAAAAACTTTGGTTTTTTTCTTCCAAATATGTCCTTGTTTCAGTTTTTTTAATTTAAAATCGTCAACTACGTTTTGACACATGTGCAGTGTCAAAATAGTGTCAAAAATTGGTGTCAAAGTATCATTTTCCTGCAATCGTTGGTTATTAACTACTGGATTCTATGTTTTCTTTAGAATTGTTTATCATCAAATAACACAATGTCTATTTTATTATGAGTGAACAAATTTATATAAGAGATCAATACATTATATTTATTTTAAAATTTTGAAATAATATAACATATTGACATTTATACTTATAAATTGTACATATTACTCTTTGTTACTCAATTAATATTGAATTTCTAATTTATCTTTAATTTACAACTGTGCAATCTTTCATGGACATCAATTTTAATTGCAACCATGAATATGAAAGTATTTTAATTCTAAAAGTATCACAATTTAAATACTTTATAATACAATTCATTTGTCAACAAAATAATCATTGAAATCTCTAAGTACAGGTGCATGAAATTTAGTCATAAAAATAAAACCAAATAAAATAAAACAAGGTAATCAAGCATTATCAACCTCGTAATAATCATAACGATATTGAGATTATATGTTCAACTTGTGTGACAACATAATAGTAACAAGTATTGAAGATAGGGTGTAATCTGTTGTAGACAATATTTTCAGAAACAAAGATAAATGATGTGAGGGCATGATGTCATATTGTTCTATATATATATATATATATATATATATATATATATATATATATATATATATATATATATATATTATCTTGTACAACTCAAGAGGCAATAACAAAACACTTTTGTGTATTATTCAATGTTTTCTTTCAAAATAAAATTTTAGTAGTCCTTGAATGCATGATATTTACATTATATCATAAATATGAATTGGTCATCTGAGAGAGAGAGGTTCAGAAACTATTTTTGAATGAGATGATTATGAGAAAATTAGATTCATTGTCTTTGAAATAAATATTTAATTGTTTTAAAACTTTTCTTTCAAATATATTTCCAATTTACTATTTTAATTAGTTTAACAATTAGAATTTTGCCGCATGTTTATCTAGTATTGAATCCATCTAAATACAATATCTTTTAATTATTAATTGTCTCTTTTAATTTCTCTTTTCATCTTTATTTCTAAATTAAATTTGAATAATTCAAACAATATCAAATAGTTAAAAATAATGTTTTATCACAAAGTAAACCATTTTTTCATAAATATGAAATATTTCATATTTAACATTTATTCATTTTAAATTGTTACATGAATATTTAAATTCAATGGAATCCCAACAAAACCCAACTGAAACATTTATCTATTCTATTAGATCACCCATTTCAAACTAAACAGCAAGAAAAATGATTGCAAAGCCGAAGTTTTATATAAAGTTTAATTATCTATTTAAACTCAATTTTCATTATTCAACGTAATTTACCAATTCTATTTAGTGATGATATAATAATATATGAAAGATATAAATATAAAACAAGTTGACAAAAAACAACGTTGATCCCTCAAGTATTTATTACTCTGCTTCTACACAACATCCTCTCATACAAATTTAATAGATCTATAATATTTACAAAATTTTAAAAATGAAGATAATGCGGAATAAAATATGAAAGTTAGCTAATACACGTAATCAACAATCAATTTGATCCCTCAAGTATTACTCTTCTGCTTCTACAGTGTCTAAAGTACAACATTTGAACAATGCACATGATTTCTAATATTTTTGGATCTGCTTATATAATTTCACATGTTTAAGACTGACTTCGAGAAACATTAGGGAGATGGTTTATTCAGCAGATATTTTGAAATGAAAAGGAAAAACTGACTTTGTTAAGAGAAAGACAAACAAGAACAAATATGGCTGCAGCTGCGATGATAAATGAGGAAGTTAATGGCAAACATTTTAACCAAAATGGTTATCAATACTAGTTGTTTGGATCCACAAGTAACATCAGGAGGACCTACTCCAAGAGGTATATAGCCCATAAATTTTAATTCTAAATCCAAAATAAATAAAACCAAAAACAAAATGATGCATCCGGAAAGATAAAACAAATACTCTCTCATCGATCTACCTACAGAGTTATCGGGCTGCTTGACCTTGTGCATGTTCCAGAAGTTGACTAACCAACTTGTAGGTGCGCCCGTTAAGGGCCTTGGTATGGTCTATCAGTTGCTCATACCTGCAGAGGTAGTAATTAAAGATCAATGACCATAAAAACTGACACACGTGAAGATAAAAGAGTCAACATGACTGAGGCAGAAAAGTATAATACATGAAGAACCAATAAAAGCCCTTGTCTCTCAAATTAGTGATCAATGTTAACTTACACGTTTGGATGATTAGGCTCCATGATAACTGTTCCAGTGTGAGAGTCAATTTTCGCATCAAGCTTTGAGCTACGGATGAGATTAACAATCCATCTCTCAGCCTCCTCATAATTCAAATTTAACTTCTCAGCAAGCACTCTGAAAAAACATCACAAGTGAGCAACCGTATCTTATAATTTTGGTTACAGATCCCCAATATGTCATTTATGTGCGTAACATGAAAAGTAGACCACAGGAAACCGTATATAACAAAATATAACATCATATAGCAAAAAATATAAATTAGGGAAATACAGTCAAGACCTAGAGTAAAACCTTTCAAGGCCACAAAATAAAAGGAACAAAAGATCAATGGCAGAGCTACATTGTGTTCTCACAGGTGCAAAGTTATTGCATGTTGGAAAAATTATAAAGCCAGAGGGATAGCTATGACTTCTTATACTAGAAAAGTGCATACCCCATGTCAATACGTTGATGTATTCTACAGTATGTCTCAAAGATAAATAGCCTAGCATTTTCAAGGAACTCATCCCTCAGTGGTACAGTTGAAAAGTTGCTTTCTTCAACCCTTTTACCAAGGAAAGGATCATTGAGAATTACCTGCAATTTTAAAATGAGTAAGCATAATATAATCAAGCCACATGAATATAGGTATCATGGACATGTATGAAAAGAGGGAAACTGAACAAGCCACTTGAGTTACATCATTCCTATAGTTGATATATGTTATCTAGCAAAAGAAAAAAAAAAAGCTTACTTCTTCACATTCCCTCATCTTCTTTTGTGCCCCATCAAAGTCATAGTTGACGTAAACACAAGCCAAAAACTCAGTGATGGGATCTTTATACGAATGCTGCTCTTGTTGAATAACTTTAATAAAGTCTTTGAATTGTGGCCTCCTTCTCTTGTTAACAATGAATGCTGTGGCCAGGTATCGTAAAAGGTGTGGGGCACTGGTTTGGATAGCATTTAGATACCTGAAAATTACATCATATTTAGATGAAGCAACACTTCAAATACTAAGCCCAGAAGAGACAACCATAAACCAGCCCCAAAGAAAGGAAATAATTGATCAGTTTGACAAGGATTAACAATAAAAGTAATCTACAGTATCCTAAGAAAGGCTAGGTGTGACATACTTATCCTGATTGAACAGATCAATTATTTGTGTTCTTCCATTGTCATGATTAAAAAAGATGAACAGACTCCAATGCATCAGCCATATTCTGCTCTGCACCTGGTTCAAAGGTGATGCAAAACTCTGCAACAAAGTTCTCCAATTTGTATTAATATAATAAGCATAACAAACAAGTACATGTATCCACTTCAAAAATCAACTGACAAACGAGAACAACCTTTGAGTCAATGATTTCCTTCAAGCGATTGAGCTCTTCAAGAGCAATGTCCCAGTTCTGCATCAAAATTTCAGCTGCCAGCTTCCCCCACAATGCACTCAAGCTCCTCTCACTATTTGTGCACAAAGCTCTGTACTGATAAAGATAGTCAGCAGCACCAGAGTAGTTCCCACACTCAAACTGAAACTTGGCATATTGGTAAAGTGCCTCTATTTGTGCAGGACCAATCTGTTCCAGCAAACACATAATTTAAGCATTCATTAAAAACTCAAACACAACAAAATTCAAAATTCAAAACTGAGACAAATCTTTTAAGAACCACTAAAATACAACAGCAAACAACTAGGAAAACAAAATGCTTTAATAAGATTAGGAAACAAACAAAGCAATCACATTATCAATATACAATCTCAATGAAACGCTTATAAGAGAGAAATTATTAAAAAAAGTGTAGTCCAGTTACCTTAAATAATTTTCTAAAGCTTATTAGTCTAAAGAACATTTTGGGTATCTAGTACTCCTATCCTACCATCCAAAGCAGCTAAAAATAACCTCATAATTCTGCTACAAAGACTCCAGTCCTAATATACCAAACAAGCAATAAAATCCTTAAAAAAAATCAACATATTTTATCCAAACTCTAAGTAATCAAAGGCATGTCAATTGTTATAAAAAAAATATTCAACTGTTGCGCGACACTCTTATACACAGAGCTTCGTATCCTTATTAACAAGAGACAATTCTAAAGCTTACTAGCATACTAACATCACTAAAAACCTTTAGAGCAACTATCATATCCTATCCTACCACTACCAGCCAAAGCTTACCTACAACTACCAAAAAGAAAGTTATCAATTTGTTCTCAACATTCCAATCCTAATCCACCAAACCCAATTCTTTTCCAAACAGCGATAATTCAAGCGACGTTTAAAACCCAATTGTCATGCAACACTCTAATAGGAATATCTAGCACGTGAGGACTGATTATTATTTTGCTTCAAACCTGATATCGCTCATTGAGCATCTGGAGGTTATACTGCTTGTCGGCACGTAGCTCCTGCACGGCGGCAGCGTTCTGGAGGAAGGAGACGAGGGGCGCGGCGGCCTCCTCGAGGGACTTGAGGCGGGCGACAACCTCGGCTCGGCGCTCAACCATGTCATGAGGAACATCCTCGGTGTGGTAGAGACTCTTGTGGATGTCCATGGCGTAATCAACCATGTTGGTGTTGTTGAGGAGGTCGATCTTCGCCTTGAGGATGAGGTCATCGTCGTATAGCTGGCGCTCCTGCAGAAACTCCAGGAGAGGGAACACCAAATGCCTGTCGAGGTTCGGCGCCATCCGCGGGGTAAGGTCGTAATCAGCCATTTTTCTCCACACTTGGGATTCGATTCCAAATTCTTACTTCTTCTTCTGCTGGGGCACAGGCAAACACTGATTCAAACACTGATTCATACAATACAATAAAATAATCTCTTTGTGATGTGTTCCGATTAATCGGAGTGTTGGAGAAAGGAAACGAGTTTTCCGTGCGACGGTGGTGGATGAGCGAAAACCTACCTCCTACTGCTGCTGCTGCGGCGTCGTGTGGAGATAGGGCTCCGACAGAGGCAAGATGCAGAGACGCAACACTGAGTATTCGAGAATAGGGTTTAAAAGCAAGAAGACTAAACGGTATCGTTTAAGACTTTGGTAAAATGAGAGAAAAATATAATATTTAACACTATTGCCTTATGAAAAAACAATGCATCTATCAATAACTGCAAAATACTATTGGGCTTTGGACTGTTAATATTTTGGGCTTTTGGGCTTTCTTTTTATATGAAGGATATTGCTTCTAGCACCCCACAAAGCGCTGCAGAGGATGAAAAAGAGAAAAAAACAATAAAAAGCAAAAGCCTTCAAAGAACTTTTTCTGAAATGCATTTCATATGAAGTGTTTCCAAAAACTCTTTTCAAAAGGTATTGTAGGTGTTTTGGAAATATTTTAAAATTATATCACTTCCAAAATATATTTTAACACTTTTGAAAATTTTATTTCAAAAATCTTATTCCAAAAATCTCGCTCCATAAATCTTATTCCTCACACTCCAAAAAAAATTTTGTAATTCATAAGTTATTTTTGTTAAGATAGGTTAAATATTCTATTAATAGATATTAGACAATCAAATATTGTGTTAATTATAATTTAGATATTATTATAATTTGTGCAAATTTGTGTATCTGTCATTTCTTTAATAGATGAAGAATTATAGGATTCTTAAATGTGTATATATAGTACTATACTCTTTGAAATAATATATCAGAATTATTCTTTAAACCTTTTAATATGGTATCAAGAGTCAAACATTGATATCATCTACAATACAGGAATCAGTGTTTTTTTTCATTGAATATTTCTGATGTCTTCTTCCGATAAAAATTTCCAGCCACTTTCTTCATGCAACTCATCTTCTTCAACTTCTGAAACTTTTATATTCTCCTCTTTCTCTCTAAAATTCTAACCATTCCACTGTTCCGATCACTTCTCAGACTGGCGTTTACCGAGTATTTGCTGACTGGAGAAGCCGGACATTGGTGGGGTAGTACCAAGATGTTGCTGGAGGATGAACACACCCCTATTACATGGGAAGTATTCAAGAAGAAGTTCTATGAGGAGTACTTTCCCAATAGCGTTCGGTTTGCTAAAGAAGTGGAGTTCCTCCAACTTGTACATGGAGGAATGGCGGTGTCCGAGTATGTCAATAGATTTAAGCAATTGATGAGATTTTATACAATGAGGATGAGTGAGGAGTGGCAATGTCGAAAGTTTGAAAACGGATTAAGGGAAGATTTAAAACCAGTTATTGCCAGCCACTGTATCCAGAAGTTCCCTGCCTTAGTGGAGAGAGCTAAGGTATTGAAGAAGAACCTTATGGACGCCGAGCGGCGTAAGAAGCAACAATAGGCAAGCTCCAAAGGACCTGTCGTTTCTAGAACCAACCCTGGTCCCAGGACAACTCCATACTCTCGGTCTATGACGTCCTCGGGTCCTTCTGCCTTGGCCGTTCGGCCTATCAACTATGCAAAACCGATCAGTCAACCGAGGACCGTGAGCTTCTTCATATGTGGTGGACCCCATTACAAGAATGACTGCCCCAAGCAAGGAAATACTAGGTTCTGCGTCCGGTGCAACAAAAACGGACATTGGGAGAGGGACTGCAATATGGGTAACCGAGCATTCTCGAGACCACCGAACGCTGGCAGGTTTCAACATGGTGGTGGCCGAGCACAGGCAGTAGGCCGAGTGTATGCTATCACAGGAATGGAAGCATCTAATGCAGGTAACCTCATCACCAGCACTTGCTTGTTGTATGGAATGCCTTGTTGCGTGTTATTTGATTCGGGGGCAACACATTCCTTCATCTCGAAGGCATGTGTTGATAGACTGGGTTTGGCCAAGAGAGAGATGCAGCTTGATTTGGTGGTGTCAACCCCAGCAGCTGGTGAGGTTAGGACATCTACAGTATGTGTTAGATGCCCTATTGAGGTAGAAGGGTACAAGTTTAAGGTAAACCTCACATGTTTGCCTCTCCAAGACTTAGAGGTAATTCTAGGAATGGATTGGTTAACCTCCAATCACATTCTTATTAATTGCAGGAAGAAGAAGTTGATTTTCCTGAGAGAAGAAATGAAGCTGACCTTAACGCTCGGTTAGATCCGAGAAGACTTGGTTGAAGGCGCCATGAGTTTTCTCATCCTGACGCATATGGACATGAACGAAGAAGGTCGTTCGGTAGGAGACCGTTCGGTCATTGACGAGTTCCTGGACGTCTTTCCGGAAGAAGTGTCAGGCCTACCTCCACCGAGGGAGGTTGAGTTCTCTATTGACTTAATCTCGGGAGTAGATCCGATATCCATAGCTCCGTACAGAATGGCTCCGGCTGAATTGGCCGAATTGAAGAAGCAAATTGAAGAGTTGTTGGAGAAGAAATTCATTCGGCCAAGTGCCTCGCCTAGGAGAGCCCCAATTTTGCTGGTAAAGAAGAAAGATGGCAGCTCTCGGTTATGTATTGACTATAGGCAGTTGAACAAGCTGACTATCAAGAACAAGTATCCGCTGCCAAGAATAGACGATTTGTTGGATCAACTTCATGGAGCAACAGTTTTCTCCAAGATAGACTTGAGGTCGGGATATCACCAGATTTTGGTCAAGGAGGGTGACATCCAAAAGACTGCTTTCCGGTCTAGGTACGGTCATTATGAGTATGTAGTAATGTCGTTCAGTGTTACTAATGCTCCAACTATTTTCATGGATTACATGAACCGTATCTTCAGACCCTTCCTGGATAAGTTCGTGGTGGTCTTCATAGATGATATCCTTGTTTACTCCAAGAGCCAAGAAGAGCATGAAGAACACTTGAGGATAGTTCTTGGTGTACTGAGAGAGAAGCAATTATATGCCAAACTATCCAAGTGCGAGTTCTGGATGGAAAAAGTGCAATTCCTTGGCCATGTGATCTCGGCTGGAGGAATCTCAGTGGACCCAGGTAAGGTCCAAGCGGTTTTAGAATGGGAGACGCCCTGTTCGGTCGTAGACGTGAGGAACTTTGTTGGGTTGGTCGGCTACTATAGACGATTCATTGAAGGATTCTCCAAATAGTAGCGTCATTGACTCAACTAACCAGGAAGGACCAACCGTTCGTCTGGACAGACCGGTGTGAGTCTAGTTTCATGGAGTTGAAGCAAAGACTGACGAACGCTCCAGTATTGGTAATTCCTGAAGTCAGTCAACCCTTCGAAGTATTTTGTGATGCCTCTTTCCAAGGCTTAGGTTGTGTGTTGATGCAAGAAGGAAAAGTAGTAGCCTATGCCTCTCGGCAATTGAAGGTTCATGAGAAGAATTACCCCACACATGACCTGGAATTGGCAGCAGTGGTGTTCGCCCTTAAGATATGGAGGCATTACTTATATGGTGCTCGGTTTCAAGTATTCAGTGGCCATAAGAGTCTCAAATACTTATTCGATCAAAAGGAGCTGAACATGAGGCAAAGAAGGTGGATGAAGTTCTTAAAGGATTATGAATTCGAGCTCCAATACCATCTTGGCAAGGCTAATGTTGTTGCTGATGCCTTGAGTAGGAAGATCGTCCTTATGGCAACTATGATGGTCCAAGAAATGAAGTTGGTTGAAAGCTTTAGGGACTTAAGGTTGTGTTGTGAGCTAGAATCGAACGGTATAAGATGTTGCAGTATAAGGTTGTCAAGTAATATCATTGACCGAATTAGAGAAAAGCAAGTTGTTGATGAAGAGTTACAAAAGCTCAGTATACCGAACGGTGTACCATCGTATAAAGACTTCAGTTCTGGAACGGACGGTCTCTTGAAGTACCGAGGGAGGACTTGCGTTCCTAATGATGAAGGCTTGAGGAGATTAGTTCTTGAGGAAGCACATCAAAGCCATCTTAGCATACATCCAGGTATGACTAAGATGTATAAAGATCTCAGGATGACTTTCTGGTGGCCAGGAATGAAAAATGATGTCGCTCGGTTTGTGTCATCCTGTTTGACCTGTCAAAGGGCCAAGTTAGAATACCAGAAACCGAGCGGTCAACTACAGCCTCTAGAAATTCCCGAATGGAAGTGGGACAACATAGCCATGGATTTCGTAACCCACTTGCCCCGAACGGTCAGAAATCATGACGCCATATGGGTCATAGTCGATCGGCTTACAAAGAGTGCACATTTTCTGCCTATTAACTTGAAGATGCCAATGTCCAAGTTAGCTCAGCTCTACATTAAGGAGATCATTCGGTTGCATGGAGTACCGTCCGATATAGTGTCAGACCGAGACTCCAGATTCACCTCTCGGTTTTGGCAAGCATTACAGCAAGAGATGGGGAGCAAGCTTCAAATGAGTTCAGCCTATCATCCTCAAACTGACGGTCAGTCTGAGAGAACTACCCAAACCCTTGAAGACTTATTGAGGACAAGCGTTCTAGATCACTTAGGGGTTTGGGATGAAATTCTACCCTTAGCTGAATTCACACACAACAATAGTTTTCACTCAAGCATTGGAATGACACCCTTTGAAGCTCTTTATGAAAGAAGATGTCGTACGCCCTTATGCTGGTTTCAAGAAGGAGAGGCAATCTTGACTGGACCAGAAATCATTCAACAGACAACCGAGAAGGTAAAGATGATTCAAGAGAGATTGAAGGTGTCTCAAAGCCGATAGAAGTCTTATGCCGATAAGAGAAGGAAGCCCCTGGAATTCGCTGAAGGAGACCATGTTTTTCTTAAGCTAAACCGAACGGCTAGAGTTGGAAGAGTCGTTCGGCCAAAGAAGTTATCTCCCAGGTTCCTTGGTCCATATAAGATTCTAAGGCGTATTGGACCAGTCGCTTACGAGCTAGCATTACCACCTCAGTTGTCCAACCTTCACCCAGTTTTCCACGTTTCTCAACTCAGAAAGTACATAGCCGATCAATCTCACGTGCTAGAAGTCGATGACATGAAAATAAAAGGAGACTGTTCGGTCGAGTTACAACCGGTCCGAGTAGAAGAGCATATGATCAAACGAACGTCCGGAAAAGCTACAACATTCGTCAAGGTAATCTGGGATGACCAAACGGGTGACGTTACTTGGGAACGGAAAGAAGTCATGAAGGAGTCTTACCCTCACTTGTTCTCAGGGAAATCTTAATTTTTGAGGACGAAAATTTTTATATGTTGGGGGGAATGTCACGTCCCATAAATTCTCCACTTAGTGGGATCCATGTGTCATCGAGAAGAAATGTGGGGAATTTAGTAAGTGGATTACAGGTGGTTGCATGTGGGTGGACCGTTCGGTTTTGACGGTGGTATTTCAGCTGGGATTTCAAATTTCCAGCCACTTTCTTCATGCAACTCATCTTTTTCAACTTCTTCAACTTTTATATTCTCCTCATTCTCTCTAAAATTCTAACCATTCCACTATTCCGATTACTTCTCAAACGACTCTTAAGGATTTCTGACGTTCAGCTCTTTCATTTGGAATCGTCCGGTTTTAGGTTTGAAGCTGGTAAGACCACACTCTCTTCTTCTCCCTTTGGGTTCTTCATATCTGACGCATGCAAAACGCCATTTTTGGTTTGCATGTGAATACTCAAGTCTTCTTCCTAACTCTGTTTATAATATTTAACCTTAGGAATAGTATTTTAAAATCTGAAAGTCTAGAAGATTGGATTTCTATCTCGGTGTCACCAAGAAAGCTTAGGATTTCTAGATATAGAGGTAAGGGAAACTTATAAATTTAATTATGATTATTTTTGTATGTATTATTTATGAGTATATGATGTTGAATGTATGATCTTGCTGTTGTGAATTTGCATGTTTAATTCTTGGTATGAAATATTTCATAAGGTTACATAACTTAGTAAAAATCTGAATCTGTGATCGAAGGTCATTAGGACCATTCGGTCCTCCCCTTTCAACCATTTGATCAATTAATGACGGTTCGGTCTTGTGAGTTTTATTAATTTTCGTCCGGTTTCATTAGTTAAATTCATGAGGTTTACAATTGGTGAGTTTCTTATTGATTTTCTGTCCGGTTTCAATGATTAAAGTCCCTTTGATTTCCTTGAAGAGTGTCTTATTGATTTTCCGTCCGGTTTCAATGATTAAAGTTCCTTTGATACCCTTGAAGAGTGTCTTATTGATTTTTCGTTCGGTTTCAATGATTAAAGTTCCTTTGATTTCCTTGAAGAGTGTCTTATTGATTTT
>NC_028358.1:4327809-4362208 GCF_000741045.1 Vigna radiata var. radiata | reverse complement strand
CAATGATTAAAGTTCCTTTGATTTCCTTGAAGAGTGTCTTATTGATTTTCCGTCCGGTTTCAATGATTAAAGTTCCTTTGATTTCCTTGAAGAGTTTCTTATTGAATTCCGTCCGGTTTTCATTGGTTAGTCGGTTTGGTTTTACTTTGAGTTTCTTATTGCTTAGTCCGTTCGGTCTTGAGAAGTGCTCGGTCATAGACTAGCCTTCGATCATGTTAGTGCTCGGTCTTATACCAGTATTTGAACTCTTAAAACGTCCAGTTTATTATATTCTTTATTTGAAAAGTGTTCGGTCTTACACTGACACTTAATTTCCTAAAGAGTGTCCGGCCTGTTAGTGGCACTCGCTTTATTGAAGAGAACTTCTGCTAGTCGTAAAGGCATTTGACTAAAGTTACAAACTTTGTATTCGGACTTCTTCCGAGAATTTCTTATGTTATTTATGGTTCATTCTTTGTCATGTGTAAATTGGTATGTTTTGTTTTCAAAAGCGTCCGGTCAATTAGAACTTTTTGTTTTATTCAGTCTCTCATTTTGTTTGACTGTCCGGTCACTTGTCGAAGTCCTTTGATACTCAGTCTCCTCATCACCTTTCGGTCATTTTGTGTCAGTATTGTCTATAAGAGAAAGAAAGAAATGGTGAATGAATTTATTATGATTTAAGAGTATTCTATGGAGGAATAGCTCATGATTGGAATTGATTGGTAAAGTATGGACATGGAGAAGACTCTACTTTCGTCCTGATCCCGATATTCCGTGATGACACTTTCTCATGTAGAGAAAGGTTATTCATGCGTGAGAATGGCGGGAGGTCTGCGGTCATAAGACCAGATGATCGTAATTTCGGGTGGCAGCTGATAGTTAAGGCAGCTACTACACCACACCGGATGCTAGGGACGTCGAGCTACATGTTCATACAGTCCGGACAGTGTCTAAGGGGTCTATTATGATAGTTGAACGTTCGGTTTATATAGTTATGAATGTATGATTGGTTATCCGGTATTTATGTTTATATGTGTGATGGAAATGATTAATTAAATTTACATAAGCTTACCCTTATCTGTTCTGTCTTTGCTTATGTTGTCGTTCGGTATTTGGCCGTTCGGTTTGTTCTCTTCACTGCGATGATCATTGCTTGGATGTGAGCAGAAGGCGTTATTGAAGAAACCTTGGAGGATGTTTTACAGGCGGCTCAGTCAGAGGATAGCATGCTCGAAGATAATGTAGGATCGTCTGATCCATAGATTAGGTCTTTAAAATAGTTGGTTAACCGTTCGGCCTTTACCCTCTTTTGTATGGCCGTTCGGTATGGTTTCCATTGTAACACTGTTCGGAGTATGTGAACTCTAAAGCGTTCGGCTTAAACTTGTAACTTATATCAGACTCTTTACTTTCCTTGTTCAGCTTTAAATTCTTATGGCATTTCATTATCTTCTCTTCGTTTTGCTTCCTCTCTAATGTTCTATCTTATTGTTTTGTTAACTTCCTAAAATAAGTATAGTTTAAGGCTATATTTATTAGGATGTTACAAATATTCTTAGAAATTCTTAAATTTATATTTTTAGATTATTACAAAAACCAAATGATTACAGTCAAACAATATGATAATATTATTAAAGATAATGATACTTTAACAATATTTTTATGATAACATTTTAATATTATTTATGTGTTAATATGTTATTGGTCAAAAATTATTATACACTTAATAATAATAATTATAAACATTAACATGATCAATCTGAATAATAATTTTAAAATATTGTGATACAAAATTATGAAAGTATCGTTATATTATTATTATCGCACCCAAAATGGAAAATCGTGACGATACAATAAAAGAAACTATATATAAAATAAACGGAAAAGAGTCACTTTTATACTTTCAATAAGAAAAACGATGTAAAAATCTAAAATAAAAATGGTTTTCGAAACTGGAACTAGTCCATAAGTAAATTATATATTAGATCGTATTAGCACCCCAACACATGCGTCAAACACAATTCTCTTTAATTAGGTATCCAAAATTAATGTAATTTTTTAAATATTTGTTTCTTTTTTTAAAAATCAAACTAAACAAACAAATATAAAATAATAAGAAAGTTATATTTAAAATTTTTATTTAGACTCAACAAGAATTAACCTTACTCTTTATTCTTTTGTAAAACAATAAATGAATGGTTGTAGGTTGAATTTTATTTTTTTAATTTTGAAATTTTAATATTTTTAAAAATTTTACTTGGAAATTTTAATTGTCGGATAAATATGAGATTTCACATAATAATCAATTTGAAAAATTTTAAATATATAAAAATTTTAACTATCAGTTAAATTAAAAACTTAATATGATAATTAAATTTTTAAAATTTTAAATGAATACAAATTTCAATTATTCAGTAAATTCAAGATTTAATATGACAACTATTATTTATTTAGAATTTTAAATGAATAAAATTTTAATTATCAAATAAATTCAAAACTTAACATGATAGTTAAAATTATTAAATTTTAAATAAATAAAAAGTTTAATCATCAAATAAGTCCAAGAATTAGCATTGATAATTTTCAATATTATTATAAAATTTTGTAATTTTCAATTTGATTTTAAAAGAATTGTGTAAAATATAGATGGTAATTAAAAATAGGGGTAATAATGGAATAGAATGTATGTGGGGTGGGTAAAAAAGAAACAAGGAGGGATATGAATGTGTGAATAATAAAGTAGGGATGCATAAAGTATATTAAGTGTCAATAATATCGTGGTGTAAAAGGTAAATGTGAGGTGTAAGGAGGAAAGTGAGATGTGCTTAGCTCATATCCAATCTATTCTTCTCGGTAAACAATTTTTTTTTTATTATTTAATTTTATTATATTTTTATTTTTCTTTACTCATTTTATTACTCATTCTTTTAAATTACTTCCGAAATAATATATTTTATGGTAAAAGAATTTCAAATTTTCTAAAATTAAATAAATTACTCTTCTTTTTTCTTACCGAAATCTAAGTCCTGCTGGGTTCTGGAGTTTGGTATAATAGTTTCTGTATATTTAATTTTTGTAAATATAGGTTTCTTTGCCGTCATTCCCTAAGAAATGAAATAGTTGAAGTCATTTAAGTAGCATCGTGTTAGGTTGAAATAATAAAGTTCAACAACTCCATAATAATGGAGAAACTCGTACACAACCTATTTAAAAAATAAAATAAAATTTGGTCAACTTTATTTGGTTTATAAAACCCTTAGGTTTCAACACTAGTTAGTCTAACAACTAACATTTTTTTCTTATTTATGATAATAAAAAATAAATTTTGTTTGGAGTTATTATTTAAAATAAATTAAGATGGGTAGAAATTAAGTTCAAATAAATTATGAGTAAATAATAATAATTATTATTATAAAATATAAATTATTATTTAAAATAGAAAATTAAAAATAAAATTATATTAAATTATTCTTTTTTGTATAAATTAAGTTGAAATAAATATTAAATTAAGTAATAATTTATTTTTATAATTAAAGATATCTTAGACGCGTGGTTTTCCTGTATTCTCTTTCACTATGCAAGAGAAGCTCAATCCCTCTCTACCCAAATCATTGCAAATAATTTATGTTTTCCTCTGTTACATAAATCACCTCAAACAAACACAAAGACTGTGAATAAGGTAATAGTGGTACAAAACAATTTATGTAATTATAATATTACTGACAAATATTTTAAAATATAATTAGGAGAAATGTTTTTTAATAGGTTATAAAGTAATTATAAAGCATAATAGAGTACCAAGTACTCTTGATTCTTTATAGAAAATTAGATTGGATTTATCTTGTAAATAAATATAGGCTAATCATTATCTAGTGATGGATTAGCAGCATTTAGATTGCGTAGAAGGAGCATCAAGATATTCAGAAACAAAAGTAAGATTAGTTTTTCGGTTCTACAAAATCCATACTTAAATATAAATAAAACATTCTTTTATAAAAACCATAATAGCTTGAAATTTGATCAGGGCATTATAAAAGCCATAACTTTCTTTCTTATACACGTATGAAACATAGTTAAATTAATTAAGGATATTAGGTAATAATTTCTTATTAAAATGAAATTAAATTAATTAAGCCAAATTAATGTAATAATTTCTTATCTATTTTAAAAAATAAATGAAATCGTGGTTTTCATTATAATTAACTATAAATATACATAATGATATGTTTATTTTTTTAGTATTAATGAAAAGTGATTTATACTCTAATATTAAATAATTAAAAAATTTAGCGGAAGCAATGAACGCGCGATTTTCGCCATGGTGGAAATCCAGGTCCAGCTACTACAAATGAATTTATATGCCAAATTGCACTCTTTTATATGTCTTTGACTCTCTGTGCCAACACAATATACCAAACATCCATAATCCAGCTCATCGGATATATAACTTCAATTATTACTCCTATTTTATTAAAGCAAATGAAGTTTTGCAGCAGACTTTTATAAAAACCGTAATGCCTTGAAATGATTCATCAACCGACTATTCTACTCACAACAAATTTCCAATTGCATTCTTCTCTTCCTAAACTCATGGCCGAAACACTTCTTTTCAGCTTCGCAGAATCACTCATAGGGAAGCTTGCCACTGCTGCCGTTCAAGAAGCTTCTTTGGCGCTTGGTGTACATAGCGAGCTACAGCAGATGAAAGCGACTATGGCACTCATCAAAGGTGTTCTGCTAGATGCTGAGAAAAAGAATCTGCGTAGCAGTGCGCTAAGTGAATGGCTGACTCAGATCAAGCGCGTGTTTTCTGATGCTGAAGACATAGTCGATGATTTTGAATGCGAAGCATTAAGGAAGCATGTTGTCAACACCTACGGTAGCTGCTCAAGAAAGGTACGCCGTTTTTTCTCGAAAAGTAATCCTGCTGTTTATCGTCTTAGAATGGCGCATCACATTCAAGACATCAACACCAGGTTGGCCAAACTTGCAACTGATAGGAACATGTTTGGCCTTCAAATCATTGACCATGATACACGTGTTGTTCACGTGAGGGAAATGACTCATTCTCATGTAAATCCTTCCAATGTTACAGGAAGGAAACATGATAAGAATGAAATAGTAAAACTTTTGGTGCAAGATAGTGAACGCCAAAGTCTTTCTGTTATTTCCATTGCGGGAATGGGAGGCTTGGGGAAAACCACACTTGCTAAGTTGGTCTTCAATGACACCAACATTGATGAATGTTTTCCGTTGAAGATGTGGGTTTGCGTCTCTAATGATTTTGAACTTAGGAATGTGCTCATTAAAATCCTCAATTCTGTTCCAAACCCAACTCAAGAAAACTCCAATAACTTTGGGATGGAGCAACTTCAAAACCTTCTGAGAAATAGACTTGAAGGTAAGAAGTTCTTGCTTGTGTTGGATGACGTGTGGAACGAGGATCCTGCACGATGGCATGAGTTGAAGGAAATAATAGACGTGGGTGTTGAAGGGAGTAAAGTCCTAGTGACCACTCGTAGCCATGGAGTAGCTGTCATAATGCGCACTAAACCATCACATTTGTACCTTCTTGGATGTCTCTCTGAAGAGGATTCTCTTTCTCTATTTGTGAAATATGCTTTTGATGATGGAGAAGAAAAAAAACATCCAGAACTGTTGAAGATTGGAAAAGAAATAGTAAAAAAATGTGGTGGGTTACCTTTAGCAGTGAAAACGGTTGGGAGTTCATTGTTTTCAAGGTTTGATAAGAAAGAGTGGGAGTCTATAAGAGACAATGAAATTTGGAATTTAACACAAATTGAAAATGACATTTTGCCTGCTCTCAAACTAAGTTACGATCAACTCCCTTCATATTTAAAACCTTGTTTTGCTTCTTTCTCCCTTTACCCTGAGGATACTGTTATTCGTTGTTCTGAAATTTCTACCATGTGGGAAGCACTTGGTTTTCTTCCGCCCCCAAAGGAAAGTGAATCAATGGTGGATGTTGCCAATCATCTTCTGTATGAGCTATGGTCAAGATCTTTTCTTTTAGATTATTTTGACTTCGGGGGCGATTCCGCATTTATGTTACATGATTTGGTGTATGATCTTGCTGTTCATATTGCAAAAGGTGAGTTTGAAAGAATTGATCTCCGCCATAAAAAATTTTCTGAGAATGTCAAACATTTAGCCTTTATGGAAAATAATTTGCTTGCTCAAGTTTTTCCTCACACAGGTTTAAGAAGTGTGTATCTTCCCCGGAGAATGAACAATGAAGCTTTCTTGATTACATTGTTGTCAAGATGCAAATACTTGAGGATTTTAGAATTACGTTCATCTGAATTGGAGAGTTTGCCTTACTTTATTGGAAAGTTGAAACATTTAAGACATCTTAATCTCCAGTTTAGTAAAAAACTCAAGAGACTCCCTGATTCAGTTTGTGAACTTCAAAATTTGCAAACTTTGAATCTCATTGGATGTGTAGAGCTACAAAAACTACCCAAAGGAATGAGAAATCTAATCAGCCTTCGGAATCTTCGCATAACCACCAAACAAGTTGATTTTCCAGACAAAGACATTGCAGTTTTGACTTCTTTAGAAGAGTTAAAAATTAAAGATTCTCATAATTTGGAGTCATTGTTCAATGGTATACAACTGTCCACTCTTAAAAAATTAGCCTTATATGGATGTAAAAGTCTAAAGTCGGTGTCGTTTCACGCCATTAGAAATATAAATGTTTTGGCTATCTGTAAGTGCGACAAGTTAGAATTGTCAATGGGTGTTGGAAGTCAAATCCCCAATTCAAGGTTAAAGCTTGTTTCTCTTGAAGACTTGCCGCAACTGGTCACGTTGCCTCAGTGGATTCAAGGATCTGGAAACTATTTACGAAGCTTATTTATTGTAGGTTGCATCAATCTTAAGGAGCTTCCCGATTGGCTACCAACTCTAGTTTATCTCAAACTTCTTTCTATTACAAATTGTCCAAATTTGTTGTCACTGCCTGATAACATGCATCAGCTGACAAATCTTGAATCATTAGAAATAACCAGTTGTCCTGAATTATGGAAAAGATTCAAGCCAGGAGTTGGACAAGATTGGTACAAGATATCACACATCAAAGATGTTTACAATCTTCAAGAGAAGAAAATGAAGAGGAAGACGAAGAAGAAGAATAAAACAATCCAAAGTTGAAGGTACTAATTTTAATCTTTTGACTTTTCTATTACATTATTATTTTTGACAAGTTATCTTTTTTTTTATTTTAAATTTTAAAGGAAAGGATATTTTATTTTTCTTTTAGACAGGCTATACTACTTCATAAGGAACAAATCTAGCATGAAGTTGTGAAATATCTTATTTACTTATAAATTTTATAGACGTGTACAATTTTTTTTTTCGCTTATAACTTTCAAAACAATGTGTTTTTTATACAAAAAATGTTGATAAGGTGAATATTTTGTAATAGTAGAGTGCAAACATCTATTGTGTATCAAATAAAGAACAATATTATATGTCTCTTTTAGATGATTCTTGAGATCCCAGTGAATATTTGGGAGACTAAAAAACACTTTGGAAATACCTTTCATTTTTTACCGTTTATTTGAGAGCTTTTAAGTAAGTTTTTATAAACAAATTTTTAAAAATAAATAAAAGAAAACCCTGTTATATCTAATAGGTATCGATTCAACAATTGATTTTTTTTAGTCAGATTATTGTGTTGATTTATGTAAAAAAAATAATAGTGATTTCTTTTATTACGAGTGTTTGTGGGTTGGGTTCGATAGAATTTGTACAAATCCATTATTTAACTTACGAAAAGACTTTTTGGGTTGAGATCTGTTGAGTTTCTGCATTGTTTTTTTCATATTTAACTCAATTTAACTACCCTATTCTTAAATTAGTTGAATGATTAATTGAGTCCATATGTTGAATATTTTGTTTTGTTAATGTTGTAACTTTCAAATATTTGTTGTTTCAAGCACGTTTGTCAGTTAACATTGAAGTAAAAATGTGTTAAACATTGTAAACAATCCAAATGCTATAATGAAACGTGTTTGAAAAAATAAATAAAGTTAAAAAAATTTGGTAAAAAAGACTAAAACCAGAGTTTTCTAAAGTTGAAAGACTAAATTGTACTTTAATTTGAAAATAGACTAAAACCAAAATCGCCCCAAAATATAGGGACTAAAAACGTATTTAACCCAACAAACAAATATGAAATAATAAGAAAAATACTTTTAAATTTTTTATTTAAACTCAACAAGAAATAACCTTACTCTTGATTCTTTTGTCAAATAATTAATGAATAAGCTAGTTGTAGGTTGATTTTTTTTTTAATTTTGGAATTTTAATATTTTTAAAAATTTTACTTTAAAATTTAAATTGTCGAAAAACATGATTTGATATGATAATCAATTTTTAAAATTTTAAATATATAAAAAATTTAATGATCAATTAAATTCAAAACTTAATGTGATAATTAAATTTTTAAAATTTTAAATAAATTTAAATTTCAATTATTCAGTAAATTCAAGATTTAATATATAAACTATTATTTTTTTGAATTTAGAATTAATAAAAAATTTAAATCATCAAATAAACTCAAAACTTAACATGATAATTAAAATTATTAAATTTTAAATAAATAGAAAGTTTAATCGTCAAATAAGTCCAAGAATTAGCATTGATACTTTTCAATATTATTATAAAATTTTGTAATTTTCAATTTGATTTTAAAAGAATTGTGTAAAATATAGATGGTAATCAAAAATAGGGGTAATAATGGAATAGAATGTATGTGGAATGGGTAAAAAAGGAACAAGGAGGGATGAACGTAGGGATACATAAAGTATATTAGGTGTCAATAATCTTGTGGTGTAAAAGGTAAATGTGAGGTGTAAGGAGAGAAGTGAAATGGATTTAGCCCATATCCAATCTATTCTTCTCAATAAACAATTTTTTATTATTATTTAATTTTATTATATTTTTTATTTTTCTTTACTCATTTTATTACTCATTCTTTTAAATTACTTCCGAAATAATATATTTTATAGTAAAAGAATATCAAATTTTCTAAAATTAAATTACTCTTCTTTTTTCTTACCGAAATCCATTATAACGAATATATGTAAGTCCTGGGTTCTGGAGTTTGGTATAATAATTTTTGTAAATATAGGTTTCTTTCCCGTCAATCCCTAACAAATGAAATAGCTGAAGTCATTTAAGTAGGGCTCATCAATTCATCCGTGTTAGGTTGAAATAATAAAGTTCAACAACTCCATAATAATGGAGAAACTCGTACACAACCTATTTAAAAAAAAAGTTGTGATTATTTGGTTTATAAAACCCATAGGTTTCAGCACTAGTTTAACAACACATTAGGTCCTAACATTTTTTTCTTATTTATGATAATAAATTTTTTTTTGGGAGTTATTATTTAAAATGAATTAAGATGGGTAGAAATTAAGTTCAAATAAATTATGAGTAAATAATTAGTTTAAATAAAAATACATTATTACTAGGCTTAATATTATTGATGCTCCCAATTTTTAATCGTCTTAATTTTTTTAAAATGTTCAATGTAGTCTTGAAGATCGTAATTTGAATTCAATTTAGTTCTTTTTACAAACATGTTTAAATCGTTAATAACACATCGCCAATCAATGAATTTACATGGCAATTATTGGCTGACATGGCTATGGTCACGCCAATGACGGTTTGACATGTGGCAACCCCTTTCTTCACCCAAAAATTAGGGTTTCAGATTTGTATCTGGATATTGGGGTAAAGCTTATGCGAGAATAGGATTTCTCCTTCACGGTGGATATGGTGAACTTCGTGATAGTTGGTTTACTTCTAGGGTTTTCTCTTGCAGGTGAATGAAGAAGGCGCAGTGGAGAAGCTTGCGGAGAGGCGCTGGTGCAATTTGGTTTGCATTTCTGCGATTTGGGTTGTGCTCGCGAGAGGTTGATGATGATGTTGGTGGCTCTTCATCGCTACAACGCGAATCACGCTTCTGGTTTGAAGGAGATTTTTTGTTTTGTCAGTTTTGATCTTTTGGGTTTCAAGTTGGTGGTGGCTGCTGGAGAATGAAGAAGCTTCAAGACGTTTCTAAAAGGCACGAGGAACTCACGATTAGGTTTCGCGATGCTTGTGGTGGAGTGATTGGAACAACGGTGCGACCATTTGGTTAGGGTTTCAAAATTTCTGATGATGAAGGTGCATAGTTGGTGGCTGACCGTGAACGTAGCAGCAGTTAGGGTTAGGTGGTGGCTAGGGTTTCTGTGTAGGAGGAAATTAGGGTTTTTGGAGGTAGGAGATGATAATGATGATTTGTCACTGATTTCACAGCTGGACATTTAGCCGGTAACTATCTAAGCAGCATTTACAAAAGGTTTAAATTAAACAAAAAAAACATTAAGACCATTTTGAATAAAACTGACAAAATTTGGAACTAACAATGGTATTAAGCCTTATTATTACTATTATTATAAAATATAAATTATTATTTAAAATAGAAAATTAAAACTAAAATTATATCAATTTATTATTTTTTGTACAAATTAAGTTGAAATAAATATTAGTGATTACTTTAAATAAATAAAGTAATAATTTTAACAAGTAATACCGTTTAAAAGATAAAGATATTTTTATAATTTAAGATATCTTAGACGCGTCGTTTTCCTGTGATCTCTTCCGCCTATGCAAGAGAAGCTCAATCCCTCTCTACCCAAATCACTGCAAACAAATAATTTATGTTTTCCTCTGTTACATAAATCACCTCAAACAAACACAGAGACTGTGAATAAGGTAATAGTGGTACAAAACAATTTATGTAATTATTTTGTATAATATACAGAAAACTAGCATGAAATTATCTAAAAATTATTTCTTTAAAAAATTGTAAATGATTGTGTACCTGTTTCTGTCTATATGGAAGAAGGATAACGATACAATGCATGACAACATTTTGAAATTCATTGAATTTTTTTTATAATATTACTGATAAATATTTTAAAATATAATTAACAGAAATGTTTTTTAATATGTTATAAAGTAATTATAAGGATAATAGAATACCAAGTACTCTTGACTCTTTAAAGAAAATGAGATTGGGTTTATCTTGTAAATAAATATAGGCTAATCATTATCTGGTGATGGATTAGCAGTAGAAGGGAATCTCATTTTTCTGGCTTCATTCACAAACAGCAGCCCCCAAAGAAAAATTAACCAAGAGGCAGAAAACATAGTGTTTAATTATTTATAAAGTAAACAAGAGAGGATTACTAGCATATTTAAAGGCAGGCAATAGTAAAGCAATTCAACCACACATTTTCAAACCAAATACAGAGCTTGGCCATACCCAACCACACACCATTACTTTCCTAGGCTATTAGGAATGGCAGGACTGTCAGCATAAAGGCTTCATATGAGAAGGTTGCAGACCCCGTATACGCACTATCTTTCTCCTTGAATTTATCAGTTAGTCCCTGCAATAGGAAATTGGATAAATAAATTCAATTAGATGCATCCCTTTGATTTCAATTTTTCAAAATTAGCCGTTTCATAAGACAAGAAATTGTGATTCACACTAAGAAATAGGACCAAGTTGAATATGTTTCAATAATCATCTAAATAAAACAGTAAATTTCACGAAAAGAATCATATGCTTTTTGCAAAGATTACTATCTTAGAACAGTATTTTCATGTCTCATTTGTCCGCCTGAGATAAAATAGTTATAAAACTTATCCTAGACGTACCGAACAATGTTAATTTTTACTGATCAAGATCAACAAAAAAACATTGGCAATAAAGCAAATGTTTAAAAGGTTATGTATGGTTGACTAAATATGCATACAGTTGGATAAGGCCGCAGCACCGCTATCACTAGAATTGTCATTTTACTTCTGTTTATTTCTGATTTCGGTATCAGTTGAGAACAATTAGATGTTTATTTGCAGAAACTAAAGAATAATAAATAAGTCACAGTGATTTGTTTGCTCACCTTAACAGTAAGACAACACCTGCATCAGTAAACATGGAAAGAAATCAGTTTATATATTCAAGTTATACACACACAACACAACACAACAAGAAAAAAGTAAGCACAATGTTCCTGTAAAGAGAAATTTTACTGTAAGTTGCTCCCATTTTAAATCTGGAAACTGCGGTTCCTTAACTAACAGTATATAACAAATTAAAAATAAAAGAGTCTAAGCCTATTGTACAAGGACGATGCTCTGTCTTTTCTGTTATAGTAAAGCAAAACAATGGACTTTAACAACAACAAAAAATATATAAAAGATATCAAGGGGAGGATCCATTAAGTGGATAAGGTTTCTCCAAAGTGAACAGCTTATTTAACATGATAAAGTAAATGACCTCGTGATCGGAAAATCAATAGCTGAAATTATAGACAAGTACATAACAAATCATCGTCAATTTACTGGAGTATTAATTGTCAATTTTCTACTCAGTTACTAAAACTACTTATTTTATCCTTACTTCAGATGAGCTAAATTTTGATTTTCATAATATAAATAAATTTGTATCCAGAATAAAAAGACAAGATTTATAGAAATGCCATACTCGATGAAGTTGTCATATTCTATAGCCTTGCTTTTTCCCCCAGTTTTGTCAAACTTTGAAACCAGCAAATCCAATACTACAGGAGAAACAGCATAACCCAAACTCAGTAGAGCATCTCGCAACTCATTGGAATCGATTTTTCCACTTCTGTCCTTGTCAAATCTCTCAAAAATGGACTGCAACAAATATCGGTGAGTTAGAAGAATAATTTTCCAATTTAAAGACAGGATAATTGGCAAACTTGAAAAATCATTATTAACAGTGAACAAAATAAAAGGGGAAAAGGACATATACCCTCCAGTTCTGCAGACTGTAAAATAAAGATGTGAATTCCTTGGGTCCTGCAATGCATTACGACGAAGTCAAAAGTTGTAAAACTTTCCTTTAATTTAATCATATTAGTAATACCAAACATTTACAAAATATTATTTACTATCTATAATTAGAGAAGAGTGACGGTAACAACTGCTCCAACACTTTACCTGCTACAATCTTAAATAATTGATTACGAACAGTTGCTAGAAATCTCAGATAGACTATACAGTGTTTCAAACTAATTTTTCAAGTTTAAAAAAATTTATTCAAGAGGGCACATAATTTTCCAAACCAAATCCTTACAGTCAACATCAAATAAACATTACGAAATAAAATTTTAACAGGTGAGACCCAGTAATTTTTCAGAACCATTTAATCGTCCAAAAGATATAGTCGAACTAAAAGAAAGTCATGAATATGGCCACCATACCCACGTCAAGTAAACACGTTAGCCAATTTCTTAACCTTAATTGTTTTACACTTTTCCAATATAAGTTTAATATTAATATCTGTACGTGTATGGCTTCTATTGGAAACAAAAAACTTCTTGATCTATTTATCTTTTGTTTCAAAATTTTATTCAAGATAAGATCAATTATTATTTTACCAATTATAGCCTTAGATTTTACCAACTTTTAATTATTTTAAATGAAAAATGCAATTGTGTGAGCAATTAAAAATTAAAATTAGTCTACAAATTTTTCATGGAAGTATAAATGTAAAGCTAATAGTATGCATTTATTTTGAAATAATAACAGAAAATAGATACAACAGGAAACTATTTCCACATTTTGATGTTTCCATATTTAAAAACCCTTAGCTACTTTTTAAAAGTCGTTTGCTTTATTAGCATATTTGAAAGCATTTAACTCCCCACTGCAATAATCTATCCACTTTAAAGAAAGCACTTGAATACAAATTCTATTTTCTAAAGTTCGTAATTTTGAGTAAAATAAAATTCGTTTAAAATAAATGACCAGTTAACTTAATGACATTAAAAAAGTATATGAACCACTAGTGTAATGCTACTAATTATACAAGTCAACAGTGGTACAACAATCTATGAAATGGTTAATTAAACCACTCTTCACCAATTAGTAATTAATTAATTAATTAAACTCACTTAATATTATTAAATTTCCATGAACCAGACGCGGAAATAAAGCAACCAGCACAGAGAGTGGATCCTTCGTGCTACCAAGAAGGTGCTCCCTCGAAAAGTCATATACCCAAAATTAAACTAGCAAGCGACAACGCGTAAAAAAATAACTGCATTCGCATTCAAAGCACACGACACGCGTTTCGCATGCAGGTAAACCAAAACGCGCAAAAAACAAAAATAACAAAACGACAAAAAAACAACAGACACCGGCGCAGATTAGCACCGTGCGCCGGAAAACCTAAAATTTTCAAGAGAGTGGAAATGGTACCTATCTTCTTGACGTTGGAATTGGTGAAGTGATACATGAGAAGATGAACGGTTCTGAGGCTGAAGCTTTGGTTATACGAAGACAACGCTCTCTGCAATTCCTTGTCGTCGATGAAGCCGCTTCCGTCTTGATCCGCAATCTGGAAGCACGCCACTATGCTCGGGTCGGTGCCCGGCGGAAACGCCGACGGAACCAGCGACGCGAACGGACTCCCGTAAGACGCTGCTGGAGGATAACCTCCTCCGCTGCCTTGGGAGTGGGACCCCTCCTTCGGTGGTTTGCTGTAAGGAGCCGCGTAGGGAGCGGACGGCTGGCCGTAGGGGGAGGCGCTGTAGGATTGGCCAGACGGCGGGGCACTGTAGGATTGGCCAGACGGCGGAGCGCCGTAGGACTGGCCGGGCGGTGGGGCGCCGTATGATTGCGAGGGCGGAGGAGCACCGTATTGTGATGGCGGAGGAGCACCGTATTGTGAGGGCGGAGGGGCGCCGTAGCCGTAGCCGGTGGGCTGGTTAGGGTAGCCTGACATGTGGAAGGGAATTTGAGTTGAGAAAAGCTGGATGTTACGATTTGGTGAAGAAAACGAGGGAGATGAAAGTGTTTGATATTTGGAGTGCGAATTCACCTTAGTGTTTAGTTTATATTTGCAGGACCGGTTTTGGCGTGTTGCCACTTGCGTGTGCAAAATTTAGCATTGTTTCTTTTTTTCACGGAGTTTTAGAAAATGAAATTATTTTTCTCAATAGTAATTTACTTTCGATGCAAATACTTCCTAAATGAAATGAAATTCTAACCTTATTACACTTAAAGTAGATTGAGGGAATATTTTAATTTCATAATTCAGAAGACAATGATAATTAAATTATTAAGAGAATTCTTTCACAAATTTAAAAAAACTTATTAAGGTAAATGTCTTATTAAAATGTCCATATCGAAATAAAATGTTTCATTTCTTTTTATTCATAAGAAAAAAAATTCTTTCAAAAACAATTTATTTTAAAAGATTTTTGTCTTTTCCATTCCTCCAAAATTTCTTAAAATGAAATGAACTCCATCATCTAAACAAGAGGAGTTTTTCCAAATAAGAGGAAATTTTAGAACTTTTCTTTAAAGATCTTCTTCCGAAAGGTTTTAGTAGGGGTAAATGACTGGTATCTATCTTTTCATTATGACAAAGTTCTTTGTAGATAGGTTTTTTAGTATAAAAATCCTTACAAAACTTAAAAAGGCAAATAGTTCCTCAATAATATTTTGTTTTAGTACAAGGAGAAAAAGAATACAGTTTTATTAAAATATTTTTAATTAAATTAATTAATTTTGTATTTTTAATAAACACATTTGATAATTGTTAAAGATTAATGTGTTTTATCTTAATCATTAATAGAATTCATACAAAATTAATGTAGTTAAATTTTCATATTTAGAAAATAATATTTTAATAGTGACAATAATTTAAAAATAATAAGATTTAATTATTTTAATATTAAAAAGTTTTAATATAAATAATTTTGTTATGAAGTGAGTCTCATAATTTTAAAATACAATATTTTGTTAAAAATTACTTCTCTAAAATACTTTGACTTCTCTCTAAATGTTCTCCTTCTCCCTTCGTCTAATTGAATAAAGTAGGATTGATTCTTGCAACAAGTTCTTCAAATTAGATTGATCAGTTTTTTCTTTTGTGTAAATTGAGTTTCAACTCTTTTTTCTATTGTGTTGCATGTGAGTATTCTTCCACTTGCACGTGTTTTTTTAATATATATGAGTCATTGTTGATAAGTGATCGTAATAGTATGTCTTAATCATTCTTGTGATATTTTTTATGTATAGATAAAACATCTTGCATGTTGAAAGGAGTTTCGTTGGTTAATGTCTTGTGAGCTGAAAGGATTTGGGATTCCTTATAGTAAGTTCACTTGTCTCCTAGGTAACGAAACTAATAGTGTATTTTTAAGTTATAAATACTTTGAAATTTCAAATTTTATAATCGCATGGTGAATTGACTGAATGATTGATGTGTGTGATGAGTATAATGTATTGAAGTTATGGTTTGAATCTTTGATCCTTGAATCTTACAAGTTTGGACTTGGTTTTGTTAGTTTAAAAGAGTTATAATATGGACAAGTGGCCAAGTGGCAAGAGTTTTCATGTTTAAAACTGTTTTGGAGCTAATTCATAGAGAAAGGAATACGATCAATTAAACATGTATAAATTCCTTAAAAACACAAAAATACAAATAACGACACTAGGGTGACATTGAACATCCTATTTTGCAAATATAATAACATTGAGCGGTGCAGGGTCATGCTGAACGCCTAGTTCTGTGAATAGTTTGGCGTTAAGCGGCTCTAGGATGCTACTAAGCATCATCCTTGTACTGAAGGTTTAAAGCATTTTAGCTCTGAGGCGCTTAACAACAAAAAGTGTCACTAAGCATCGAGTTTTGCGATAAGAATGACATTGAGCACTAAGATTTTCGTTGAGTGTCATCTTTTGCGAAAGGTATGGCGTTGGACTTTTGCGATAAGAATGACACTGAGCACTAAGATTTTCGTTGAGTGCCATCTTTTGCGAAAGGTATGGCGTTGGACGTTAAGACTGTTGTCGAGCACCACCTTTTGCAGGAAGTATAGTGTTGAGCGCCACTTTTGAGCGTCAATGTGTTATGCAAATTTGTTTTCTTCTTGGTTGGTTGATATCGATTTAAATGAACTTTAAGTATGTTTGTGAGTATGATGGCTTTGTATGGAAATGAATGTTTTGTTTAGAAATGTTTGGTGATGGTGTTGAGAGAATTAAGAAAATTAGTAAGAATGTATTCTGATATATTACAATCCATTCAACTCATATATAGAGAAATGGTGAGGAAGAAAATGAAAAAAAAAAAAGTCCTAATTACTTAATTGTTTTAGTCCTAAACACGAAAAAAATCAACCTTATAAGAACCTAGATAATAAAACATATGTTTATGTTTATAAAATATAAATACTACTAGAAATACATACCTACAATAAAAATTGAAATGTTATTACATTATAACAATATTTTTTTATGGAATTAAAAATTAAATATGTCAATACTCATTATATCTAAATCATTATTTATCCAAACTAAAATTAGTATTTTTATTTTTATTTTTCGCCCTCCTTTATGTGTTCAATCCTTGCAAGATTTGAAAGTTCAGAAGATTTAGAATGTCGATAACTATTTGAATTCTTTGCCACGACCTTGTTTTTTGAAGGTTTAAACCTCTTTTTGGTCCCTAAGTTATAAGCGGATGTTCAGTTTAGTTCCCGTTTTTAAAAATGTAAATCTTTGATCCCTAAGTTATAAAAAAATGTATCAAATGAGTCATTTTTTGACTTGAAATACTATTTTTGGTTGTTTCTTAACAACTGCTACATCTTTAGATTGCTCTGATTTATTTCTTAATGATAACAACACTTTATATTGCTCTTTGTACTTTGACCATGAACATAAAAAAGGACTTATTTGATACATTTTTTATAACTTAGGAACCAAAGGTTTACATTTTTAAAAGTGGAGACTAAACTGAACATCCGCTCATAACTTAGGGACCAAAAAAAGGTTTAAACCTTTTTTGAATTCTTGCTTACTTTTTCTGTAATTCGATTTATTTAGTGTTAATTTTTTTTAGACAACATGGAAGTTTTAAAAACAAATTTTCTTTGTTTTTCACATTTCATCACTAGAAGAAATAAAAAATAAAGAATTTAAGGGAGAAAAATATGAAATATATTTTATGCACATTAATAGTTACACACTTGCTCCGGACCTTTCATGTCCCTTTTGAACATCATTCTCATTTTTCCTTTTGAACATGTTTCAAGACTGAAGATAAAGAAATATCAAGACTCAATCAACAATAAATAATCATAAATCAAGAGAAAAAGATTCATATGGGATAAGTTAGAGACATTATTAAAGTGGAGAAGAAAGTGAAATGTGAAATAATGGAAATTCTCTTCAATTGATATTTATTATTTTATATATTCCTCAATATAATTGTGAAAATGAATACCTAGCAACACTTCCAAGTGTAAAAGAGAAGCAACCAACTCTAATTAATAAAAGTCATAGAATATGATTATTTTTAAGTTTACTTGACTATTATAATATCATAATATATCATACTGTAGTAAAAAAAAATAAGTTTTTTAAATTACATTTTTTTAATAATAATAATTTATAAATTATAATTACTAAAAAAACTATATTTTATAAATGATAATAGATTATGATTATTAAGAAAATCGTAATTTATAAGTAACTAATATACTACAATATTTTGTCAGGAAAAGGTTTTATCTAAGAAGTTTCGAGTGATCTAAACACAATTTCATATTTCTCACTATATATTTTTTAACAAAACATCCCTCTTCCTCATAAATTATTTGGAAACATAGGATTACAAAAATAGCTCCTTTGTTTTTCTAGACACAACATAATTTTCATTACAGAAAAATCATTAGAATTATGGGCACCATATCTAAAATAGAACGCAATATATTATTATTGTTAATGCGAACGCACCGGTCCGTTGTTTTTTTTTATCAGTTTATTAAATTTAAAATAACAGTTGAGTTATATTTTTTTTATGATATTTACAAAATACTTTTGTAATTTATTTTATATATTATCATTTTATTAATAATATATTTCAATTAGTGATATAAAACCTTAGTATTTTAGAAGTGATAACAGTTTAAAAATAGTGAAATTCGATTATTTTAATATTTAAATGGTTTATTTATAAATAGTTTTGTTATAAACAAGTTTTCTTATTTTAAATCGTATCATCATTTAAAACTACTTTTCTAGAGTTCTCTACCTTTTCTCTAAGAGTTTTAACTCCTCAGTTATCTCTTTTACGATCATGAGGTACCTAATCGACTACGACAACGAGGTCTGCATTTATACCCGATCAATTTTTTCAATAGAACAAGTAAGTTTCGACTTCTTTTTCTTTTTTTGTTCTTAATTGAGATCATGCTTAAGGATCTCTTGTCTCATGTGAGTTGTAATAGCCTTTCCTAGTTTCCTATTGATCACAGGTCCCAATGACTCTTTTTGATCTCTATTCGATGTTTTGTAGGCATTTCTAGAGTTTATTAAGCTTTAAGCAAGGGTTCAGTGTTTATAGAGCTCTCTTGCTTTAGTGTAAGGTAAGGGAAAACTAGTGTTTTATCTTAGTTAAATTATGATGTATGAATTGCTATTTAATGGTGTGTAACTAATGTATATTGTTGGTTGTGTTAAAGATGATTGTTATTAAGTATTGAATGTTCAAAATGATAGGAATTGGTTGCATGATGTGGTGTACCGTGCTGTTTGTGTTTGAAATTGATTAATTTTCATGAATGCTTCTGTTGAAATGCTTAATGGTATTAATTTGGTTAGGAAGTTGAGAAGAAGTGATTTGGACTAAGTTATAAGTCGTTTTCTATAGTAAAAATGGAGGTTTGATAGGTGAATTTTAGAATAAATGATCTAAGGTGAGAATTGGTGGTTAAAACACATTTTGGTCATTTGTAACTTATTTGGGATGAGAATTAGTTTATACATGTGTTAAAATGGAGTGGTAGTCATTTTGGAGTATTTGCAAAGTTGTTTAAGTGTATTTTCAGGGTTTGAACTAGTGAAATTTTGAATTTTAAGTTCTGTGTCAAAATGGTCATTTTGAGAGTATTGGTAAATCGTTTCTGACTTGGTAAAGTCTCTAAGTTGATCAAAAACGAGTTGGAACTTATAGAATTAATTTTTGGTCTCTAAAGTGAGGTTTAGGTTAATTTTAGATTGAAATCTTGTGGTAAAATAGTTTAAAACAAGTTTAGGTTGGTTTATATACTTTTGGTTAGGTTCATTTTAGTTTAGAATACAAATTCTGTAGTTTTTGTACTGTAGAATTATGCAGTCTAGCTGAGTGAGTGTATTCTAGCAGAGCGAGTAACACTTCTAGCTGAGCAAGCATAACCCATTGTTTCTGTATTCGTAGAGTGAGCGTATCCCATTTTAGCTGAGCGAGCAGACTTGGTGGCTAAGCGAAAATATCATATTTCAACTAAGTTTGTATATATTTTCTTAAAGTGTGTTCAATGTATGTGAGTGTTTGAATGATTGATTTATACTACTTATTGTGGAGTATGAATTGATTTATAATATGATTTGGAAGCAAGAATATGTATATGGTTTCAAATGGATTCAATGTAAAGGTGAAATGATATCAATGGTCTAAAAGTTATGAAAGTTAATTCCAAGGGAGAACTTCGTGGTGTGGTTTCAAGTATCATGAGTCTGAATGTAGGAAGCTCAATATTGAAGGTTATTCTGACACTCTAATGGTCATACATTCTCAAATAGAGAGGTTTGACACATGTGGTGATAGTAGCAGGAGGTCTTAGTTTTGGATGCTTCCAGTATGATCCAAGGCGTAGAACAGACTAACATTGTGATTGTTGTGAAACTCATTGACAATGGTTTTGCAAAGCAGTAGAAGTCACCACAAGTGCACAACCCGCCATAGCTCGACATTCATTTTAAGTCTGGACAGTCTAGTCAAAGTATGGTCATGCATAAAGTGTTTAGTTGGTTGGTGTGATATGTGTATCATGTGTATAATGTTTAAATATTTATATATATCAGTAATTGTTTGTGTTCTAGCTTTCTCTTGCTTTTGTATGGTTTGTTGTGTGTTGTTTTCTCTTTTGCGATGATCACCTAAATAGTGTGAGCTTAGAAAAATCGTCTTTTCAGTTGTTCCAGCGAGAGGTGAGGGAAAATTAGATGAGTTGGTAGATGGATCTACCGAGGTAGATCTATTGTCTTCTTGTAGGTTTATTTTCATCTAAATGATTCTATTATCAGATATATAACATAATATTTTAGTAGTTTCATACTATTAAAGTGGGATGGTACAAGTGATAAATGATATTAAATGACTTTGGTAAGAGTTAAAAAATTAATATTTACTTTTTTTGTGTTATTTTAAAAAATAATTAAAATTTTGATTAATTTTTTTAATACTATTTTTAAGTATTTGAAAAGGATAGTTGTGTTATAACTAATTTATAAAATTTTAATTAGATTTTATATTTTAATATTTTTAATAAATTATTATGCATATTGTTTATCTTTATCATAATAATATTATAATATATTAATATGTTGGAATGCTTATGTGTTATATGTTTTAGAAATGTATTACCGTTTTAAAATCATGACTTTCTATGTTTTTTTATTATAATTTTTATTGTTTTGAAATTATATTGACACTTTAGTTAAAATTGTGTGAAATTTTGATACGATTTGTTATGTTTATTTATAGGGTTAAATATGTTTTTAGTTCCTATACTTTGCAATTTTGGTTTTAGTCCCTCTTTCAAACTAAGGCATAGTCCTTCAATTTTAGAAAACTCTGGTTTTAATCTTTTTTATCAAATCTTTTTACTTTATTTGCGGTTTCAAATGCGTTTCTCAGTTAACATTGAAGCAAAAATGTGTCAAACAGTGTAAACAATCCAAATGTTATGATGAAACGTGCTTGAAACAACAAATAAAGTTAAAAAAATTTGATAAAAAGAACTAAAACCAGAGTTTTCTAAAGTTGAAGGACTAAATTGTACCTTAGTTTGAAAGAGGAACTAAAACCAAAATTGCCCCAAAATATAGGGACTAAAAACATATTTAACCCTTATTTATATTTATTACAATATACTTTTTATTTACCTTTTTATATGTAATTTAATAATAACAAATTAATGTATTAAAATGTGTATTATACTTTACAAATTTAATTTTAGTATTGATTTGAATAAATCAATAAGAATATTTAAAATGATTAATCAAGTCAATTTCCGATTACATCACTATTTA
This sequence comes from Vigna radiata var. radiata, assembly GCF_000741045.1. NCBI lineage: Eukaryota > Viridiplantae > Streptophyta > Magnoliopsida > Fabales > Fabaceae > Vigna > Vigna radiata. Next base: position 4,340,020 of record NC_028358.1, on the reverse strand, counting down.
ATTTCCGAATATTTAAAATTAATCTTGTAATGATAAAACTTATGATCATTATTAAGTCAATTTCCAAATATTATTTCCTATTTAAATCCTTTTCATTATACTTCTTTATTAAATAATCATTTTATTTTTGTTTTTAATTTGTTTTTTACAATTTTCAAAACAATCATAAACTGGAAAAAGACTTGAAAGAGAATAACAAATTTGCTTATGAGGAGAAGCTGTTATAAAATCAATTACTTCTTTTTCTCAATCAATAATAATTTTTCTCATTATAATAATGAGTAAACTTCTAATTACTATGAAATCACTAAATCATTTTATACTAAAATAACTTCTCTTTTATTATTAAACAAACTAGAAACGTGCTATAATAAAATGAAAAGTCTGCAATGGTTGACATTGAATTCATGTTTTGAAGCTTCTGGTTCAAGTTGCATACCAGATGAGCATAAGTTAACAAAATCCTCATCAATGGACAATTTCAAGGCTCTCCTAGTGCAAAAGGGCTGTCCCTTTTTCATATTAATACATCAAAATATCAGTTTTCACTTTCAATACTTAGTGAGGTTTGTAGTCAACCCAAATCCAAATGGAAAGAGAGGATCATAATGTTTATCACCAACATTCATTGGGAGTTGATCCAATCTCTTGAACCATGTTCTTGCCAGCTTCCCAGTGAATTCATAGTCACCATAGAGAACATCAGCAACACCTTGACCTTCAGTTCCAGGAAGCCATGCAGCCACAAGTGCATCAATTTTTGATAGATATGGCTGAATCACAACTGGGCGGCCACTGATGAGAACAACTACACATCGAATGGCCCCACATACATTAGTGATTGTGCTTAGACCAGGCTCAGGTATAGTTAGATTCAAACTGTCACCATATGTTTCAGCGTAGGGTGGTTCTCCCACAACAACAATGGCATAGGAAAATTTGTTTGACTTAACGAAGTTCGCATCAGGATTTTCATTGAACACAACTTCAGTGGCAGGGTCCACAGTTTGTTTCACAGCACTGAGGATGGTTGTACCTGCAAGAAAAGTGAAATTCTATCAGATTCTACAACTCCAACAGTGAGAAACTATAAGTGGCATGTATGATATGAATGCTTTCATTTCATGCCAGCTCTTGCAGGATTAAAACAAGTTCAGAATAGATATTTGAAAAGTAAATACAGAACATGATTTTAATATGCAATTTACTGCATGGAGGTGACTAGTGAAATTATAGGATTTATGATTTCAAGAACAGAATGAAGTAATGAAAGGATAGTGCTATTATACTAGACATACAGAAAAATGAAACTGATTATGTGAGATAGAAAATACAAAGTAATCACCCTTACTTTTATACTAGTAATCTAGTATTAGTCTCATAATTCTTCATATTCTGACAGTAACATAAACAAACTCAACCACCCTGTTAGAGAATTCTAGATTTGTGTTGTTTGAGTATTTGGCAGACACCAACATTAAACTTACTGACTTACCTGAAGTGAGATTCTTGTCACTAAGTCCCTGCCAGGTAATTGTCCATCCTCCACATTGGTAGCCTAAATTGTCAGCATGACTTCCTGCTACCAGTATTTTTGCAGACTTTTTGGGAAGAGGAAGCAGGGGCTTCTTAGAAGATTTACCATTCTTAAGTAACACAAGGGATTTCCTCACAGCTTCCCTTGCTAACTCCCTGTGTTCCTGTTTACACATGAATGGTACTCTATCAAGAAACAAACGCTTTCCATTTGAAATAGATGCAGAAAGAACATGGGCATTTGTCCAAAGGATAATAATCTCAAGAAAAATATACCTGTTTACCCAGTTGGTTTACCAGGCTTGGATCAGGAAGTGGATTTTCAAATAACCCCATGACAAATTTTACTCTTAAGATTCTTGCCACGGCATCATCAATCCTGCTAATTGGGATAATATTGTTCTTTACTTGACGGGTCAATTCATCAATGAACTCAGTGTAGTTGAAGGGAACCATAATCTGATGAATAATGAAACAGTTAACTAAAAAGTAAATAACAATACTAAATTCTCATGATGAAAAGCTACTTTATATAGCTTTATTTTACTCTTTCAAAGTGTTATAAAATTTACCATGTCAATTCCAGCACTGACACCAGCTTGAACAGAGTATGAATAGTTAGCATGAGGTGGAGAGGTGATCCGGTCAATACCCTGCCAATCTGATATGACAAAACCCTGAAAGGTAGGAAAGAAGCACGTCACATGAAGCATTTCCACTCATTTATATTTTCTACTTGTTGGTGTCAATATTAAAATAGTAGGACTGGATAGAAAAATTTTTACCCTGAAACGCAGTTTGTTCTTGAGGTAACCAGTGATAAGTTTTCGGTTAGCATGCATTTTCACTCCGTTCCAACTAGAGTATGAGATCATTACTGTTGAAACACCCTTGATAATAGAGTTATAGTATGCTGGCATGTGAATGCCAAGCAATCCATTGTAATTGATCAATGTGTTGTTCTCATTGATACCCTTGTTTGTGCCACCATCTCCCACATAGTGCTTGGCGCAAGCTGCAACCTTGTTCCTAGATCAAAGTAATTAAAAAGAGAAGTTTTTTATTTCAAGTGTCAACAAAAAATTATTGATAAAGTTAAATGAGGAATGCTTAAGAATGTACCCCACATTGATGGCCAGAGAAAATGCATGAGTTTAACATGTGATATCCATATTCTTAGAAGAAAAAATATTGATAAGTCTGAACATATGAGATTCAAATTCTCAACAAAATGATTGATAACAACTAATCAAACTCACAGATAGATATGCACTGAGAAGATAAAACTGTTATTTGATCATTTGATTGCTTTATGTTGCAGTACAGTACGTATGATAAACACATTGCATGCAGGTTTTATGGCCATGGCCTCTTCTAAACCATCAATTTTCAACTAAATAATTCAAAATAAAATCCTTTTAATTTTTGGTACATGAAACAATATATGGTTTGGATGCAAAAGAAAGTAAACCCAACAATCCAAATGGTTAAAAGAATCCAAATGTCTAGGATCATCCATTATGTTCTGTAATCAATTGAAGCTATGATTGCTTAATGCACATGCACACAACAAGGTCTTCCATTAAACCAAAACATTGTATTGTCCTCAATGAAACTGATCATGTGCCACGTGAAAATGAATTTCCAAGTATTGATAATGCTATTTCTTTCAGAAAGGAGCAACAGTAGTTAAACTTTTATCCAAAAAAAAAAAGTAATTTAAGCAAGAAACATTATGAAAACGTATAAACTGGCAATGCTGTCACCAAAAACATAAAAAGGAAAGTCAGACGAATTAGAAGTTATAAATTTCAGCAAAAAAGTAGGCTCTCGGTAGAACCAATATGAAAGAAGCATCCAACAGTTGTGCTTTATGTAGTTTATATATACAAATTTCAAGGACAACCCATTTATATATTAATTGTATTCTCAATAAAAAAAAAAAAACTGCAATATCAAACCACAAACAGAAATCTTACTTTCCAGCAACAAAGGGAACTCCCTTGACGGAATTGGCAGGGATATCTCCTTGCAAGCCAGGTATAATCTCAGTCATAGTTCTAACAATTCTATAGTCTTCACTGTAGCTTTCGTAGCAACGTCCCCATCTTGGATCTCTGCAGACCTGTGGATGAATCAATTAATAACATGTTATGTCAGCACACATATAAGTGTTGTATGTGGTCAAAACATTTAAATATTGCTTATTTACCGCAATACATGGAGCAAAGGCATATGGAATTCCTGTTGCTCTAACTTCAAGAGCAGTTGCATCACCAATCTTTTTTATGAGCACTGGATCCCTGTTAAACAGTAGATCTCATTATCATAAAAGAACAAAATAGCATTCATTTTTAAAGATCACATGTACAAATATAGCTTCCACCAGGATTACTTCATTAGTAGTTGGAAAACCAGATTCTCCGATCAAAATTAACAACTATAACTTCATGACTTGTTGTCATTTGTCCCTCTTTCTTTTAAAACCATTTCATGACTATTCTTTCTGTTCTAGCACATGCATAAACTTGCCTGGTAACTCCTAACCCAACATTGTGAGGGAAAATTGTAGCATTGTAGACATTGTTGTGGCCATGAACTGCATCTATTCCATAGATCATCGGAATTCCAAGGCGAGTAGACAATGCTGCTTTCTGCATCTCAGTCACCATTTTCTGCCAAGTCTCAGCAGAAGCCTTTGGTGCTGGAACACTGCCTCCCCCACTGAGCACACTCCCTGTTCATCAATGACAACATGCACAGAGATTTCTTTAACAACAAAAAATCCAGCACACACTCAGATACAAAAAACAGTACCAAGTGCTCGATTTGGATACGGATTTGATGAGAAACTTTCAGTGCTTACCAATGAAGTACTTCTTTATCACATCGGGAGTAGCAACTTCCCTTTCAATCTGTGTCATCTGGCCTATCTTTTCTTCCAGGCTCATTCGCTTCAATAAGTCACTGATTCTGACATTAAGGGGCACCTTAGGGTCTTTATACTTCAAATACTCTGCCTCGGTAGATGAAACCAGACAAAACAGCAGAAGAAGACCCACAAAGGGTGTTGAATATCTCCCCATTTTAAAGCTTCAACACTCAAACCTATATGCAATCTGCAAATAGCAAAAGGGATCAGAAAACTGGAAAATAACAACACCCCATTTCAACTCATGAATGCCGAATAAAACAGTAGCAGAAAGACATTAAGACACACACGAACTTGAATCTTCTCAACCCACCAATAACATGTGAAGCACATTACCATAACAAGAATCAAGCAAGAGCAGAACAAACTTGCCCTTTAAAAATCAGTAGCAATGCAGAGTATAGCAACTAAATAAGCTCAACATGCAAAACCAATTACCATAAAAAAAAACACCAAAAAAACTAGCTTTTACCTAGAGAAAGAGCTCAATGAAGAACAACTCAAGCCTCCAGACACATAAAGATCTAAACTTTAGTGTCCAGTGTACCCCAACTCTGAGAGCTGCTAAATAGAGAGAGAGAAGCCATCAAGAAGAGAAGCAGACATGGTCCCACCTCTCAGTGGCATCTTTCTTTGTTGTACATAACTATTTTCTTTTCTTTTTCATTGTTATTCTTGTAATTATTTTAACAAATGCTAAATTACAATATTAATTTCTCATTTATTTTATAATTTTTAATCAATCTTTTTAGTTGTGTTTATTGGCTTGTATTATTTTAAAATAGCTTAATTAATTACCATTTAAAGTTTGTCCAAAATATTCAATTTCAAGATTTTATGTAAGAAAAGCCGAATTCAGTATCGTTTAATATTTTTTTTATCTGTTTATTTTAGTAATGCGTGTTAGTTCAACAGAGGGAGTTGATTCATTTTTAATTTGTTAATTTAATAAAAAACTTAATTTTATATTATTTTCCCAACAAATAATTTATACGTGTTATTTATTTTTAATTCTCTCTTAAAACATTTTTGTCCACATTCAACAAAATGATAAAATTCAGACATGATTTCACCAGTTTCCTCATGAATTTGTTTCTATTAAGCAGCATTTTGACAAGAACAATTCAAAATAGAGCCAATAATTTAGCTAAGTAGAAAATATCGTATATGTCACCGTCTTTGTACCAAAAATAAGAAAATAAAAATTGAAAGAACATGTTGCATTGAATGCGCCTATAATCATTACATTACATTGCACCAATATCTCTTCCCACCAGGTTTTCTTTAACCTACACAGTGATTTTCTTTTTTTATTTTTTTTTTCAAATTTTTATTATTTTCTATTATTAAAAGGCTACCAAATTAAGTGAATATTAATTAATGTACCTAAACAACATTTTCCCTTTTTCTTTACCATCTAATAACCAATAAAGAAAATTTTCAATAATAAAACTTCATAAATATTTCCCCATTAAATCCTTATTTTTAAAATACATAAATGTAGTATATATTTTCTCCGTTACGCGAATAACGAATTACGTGTATCATCGATTTTAGTGACTGAATTAATAATCTTATTTCAGTGGCACATTGGAACTACAAATTCCATGGAACTATATTATCATTTTCCTAAATAAAATCAAATTGAAATTATTTAAAATACTTAGATGAAATTAAAAATAGTATTATTTTTATTGGAATATTTTAAAATTGAGAGGTTAAGTGACCGAGCTTTGTTAGTTCCTAGAGACGATTATGCCTTCCGAATTGTTTTATATATAAATTAACATATAAATAAAAGTAAATTTATTTAATTTTAGTTTAGATTTACAAATTTTGTGTGTACTTATTTCGACATTTTAAAATAATTTTTGAAAATTTATGATTGAGAGTGATGTTTTATGGGTCAAGCTGTGTAATTGAGTTGTCAGTAAAATATAAAAAAGAGTCTCTCATATATAAATAAAAAAGAAAACTAAATAATATTTTCTAGTGATAGTTTGTATTTATATGCTTTTTACAACTTACAAGATTAGAAATAAATTTAATTAACTGAAACAAATTTAATTGCATAAAATTTTGTAGAATATAATAAACTATTATATAGTTTAGTTGTCTGATAATAAAAATATAAAATATTTATAATCACGTCTATAAATATCTTAGAATTCGTATATTATAAATAGATACTCGGTTAACGTAGGTACAATTATTATAACAATGATAAAAGGAAAAATAATTATAAGTTTAGAGATGAAAAACAAACTTACACTTCACTTCAACCTTCATTTACGCAATGAAAACTTTTAGACAAAAAGCATTGAAAACTTTAACCTCCTTCGCCAAATATTCAAACGTGCCTTTTGGTTAATTTAGTGTCAACCCATAATCTAATCCGTAATAAAAAAATTATTTATTATTTATTCTGTTATTTATAGATATTTATTTAAAAAATTCTTAAAAAATATTTTAAAATTTTCTAAATATAGTAATATATATAATACTATTCCAAACACACTCAACACTTTTGTTAGATGATAAAAAGATAATTAGTGTGGTGAAAACAACCGTCATGATAATAAAATAGAAAATAATTATAAAAAATCGCATAACGTTTATCTATTAGAATAAAAAAATAAAGAAAGTACAAATTAATTCTAGAATTTTTGAGGAGGCACATGGCTAAGATACAGTAGTCTCTTGTTTAAACAAACGCGCTTCCTTAAAGTAAACAGAACATTCCCAACGTTCACATTTGCTTTCTTATTAAACAAATCAATTCATAGCAATAAAAAAATGATGGAAAAAAATATATAATAAATGTGAAAGATTTAGGTGGTAGATTTTACGAAAAAAAATAATAATTAATTTATTAAATAAGTAATTAAAATTTAGAAAAATAATGTCGTTAGTTATAACCAAAGGTGTTTGTCATAATGTTTCATTCAATGTTTTAAAGAGAAGTCATTTTTAGCCAAAAGTAGAAGTGACTAATACTTACTTAAAAGCAAGTAGATAACAAGTGTTTACAACTTGTATAAATATTAATAAATATTAATAAGAATTGAAAAGAATATAAGAAAATAATAGTTGAAAAAGCATGTTAGATGCTACTTTTCTAGTAGAATTTATCCGTTAGTTGCCTTATTCAAACTTTTCCATTATTATACTTTATTTTCGTAGGTCGTTTTCTGTTTGTTTTCGTTTCTTTGGGATCAGATTCTATATGGTTAAAAGTAACACGTAAGGCTTATCTATAACCATTGAAAATTTTATTAGGATTTTAAATTCGACAAATGTTCAACTTAATGTTTAAATGTGAAAATTTAAGGTCTACCATACGGTCTCCTGTGCCACCTCGACCGATCGTTCATGTCGATCACACTAGCCGATCATACGATTAGATTATAAATGATAACTCCTAATGGAAGTTAATATGTGATTGGACCGTCATTAGATTTACGAAAGATAAAAGTTCATTACAACCAGTATAAATAAAGGTTTCAGGTATGATTTTTCACATTATGCACATCACATGCATCACTTATAGTAATAACCGTTCGGTCATTTTTACTGACTTGAGCGTTGCAGTACCTTTGATAGGTATCCGGCTTGGAGAAGACGGAAGGAGAATGAACAACTTGGGACAACAAGGCGACCGTTCAGTCTACAGCGAATCCGTCCGGCCTTCAAGATCCGTCCAGTCTTAGAAACAAGGAGAAAGGTCCATTCGGTCTTCAACCTGGAGCATTTTGAGTTACGTCCATCCACTTTGAGTGGTCGTCCGTCCTGAGCTGTGTCCGTCCAGCCTTAGAATTAACATGGAGTATTTTGAACCAGAGTCCTCCAGACCTGACAGAAACATAAGGTTTTTTTTTTTACAAAGGAACAATCTTTTAACTCATCAACTTCAATGCCTTTAAGTTATACACTAATATCACTTGTGATTTTATTTGTGTACGTGATTAGATAAATTGGTACACACGTTAATAAAGTAAATTAGATATATTTTTTCTTTTTTTCTTTCTAGAATGTAATTATTTAACTATGGAATTGGTCAATTACCCCATTTTAAATTTTGACGATTAAAAGCTGATGGTCAACATGCTTTTCTATTCCGCGGCCGCAAAGACGTGTTTGGTTTGATTTGGAATTGGTCAAATTTTGCCGGCTGATGTTGTAGGTTGGATGCATGGAATATGAAGGGACCAAACACCATTAATTATTTTACAGATAATACAAAGACTAGTGGGTAGTCTCATTTTTTCAATAATGCATTATTATAAAATTAGGCTTTGAGTATATGAAGTGGAATGATTTTTTTAAATTATTTTCATTATTTAATTTTCTTTTATTGTTTGTGTTTTTCAAGAAGTATATTTATTGAAGATATTTGGAAGTTTAAGTTAGTTTGATATATGAATGGTTTAATGATTAATATTTTCATAAATATGTTGTAAAAGTTTTAACAGGTATATCTTTAATTTATATTTATAAATTTTTTTCATAGTCTAATGGTTAAAATTAGTTTAATTACAATTTAATTTTCTTAAATATGATTAATAATCTATTTAGTCTAATGGAATACTTAATTGAATCTGTTTAATATAAATTAGTTTCATCATAACTCAAACGGATTGTTTGGTTCTAATCTAATCAGTATATATCGACTGAAACATATACATAACCTTCATAATTTCATTCTTTTTTAAATTATTAAATTTTTAGTTTAGTGTTATTTAATTTTTTTTATAAATTATTAAACGTTTGGTTTAGTGTTATGGAGAAATGTTTTGACGTGTTTTTTTTTTTATTGTTTTGATAAATTAAGTGTATAGAAGTTTGCTCTGTTTTCTTTTGGATTATTTTGACAATCAATAAACTTTTACACAATTTTCATTTATTATTTTATCATTTAATATCTTTTTTCTTTAAAAATATAAAAATTAACTATTTTAATGATAAAAAATATTCTTAAAAATTAATGTTAGTTAGTGTAAGTGGTGTAAGAAAATCCTTTTCTTTTATGTATTTTTTAAACTCAAATTAGGTAAAAGTTATTTTTAATTATAATAAAATTTAATTTTAATTATGAACATAATAACTGTTATTAATATTGGAATTATTGTTTGTATACCTTAAAAATTGATTATAATTGAAAAATTTATTATAAGAAATGTTATTTGCAGAAATTTTGTGATGATTAAATTGGAATCTATATCACTAAAATAAATTTAGAAATATGAACAAGTATTATATAATAAGAAAATATATTGCTGTGTTGCTTTAGCTTTGTTTTTAGTGTATAACCTTATATAAGATGACAAATAAATAACATTGAGAGAATGTGAACTTTATTAATTTATCTGTGGTCTGTGATTTAATTTTTTGTATATTAAATTATGTGTTTGACTAAGTGTCTGGTTCAATTCTTTAAAATTACTAGTAATTTTATTTATATTGTTTATTGAATATTATAGTTGATTGATTGAAAATGTTAGACTATAGGCATTATGATATTGTGATACAGTGCTTTGTTTTAACTTATTATGTTAAATTTGAACTTTATGAATTATTTAGAATTTGGAATGTTTATATATATATATATATATATATATATATATATATATATATATATATATATAATATGAGATTATTGAACTCGTGTAATTATATGTAAGTATATTAAATAATGTATATAAGGTCAATTTATAATATATAATTGGGTGCAAATTTCATTTTATAAGCTGGTTTTGTGAGGTTGAGTTAAGTTTAAAGTTCACTTCTTAACATGGTATCAAGAGTTATGGTTAGAGTCTATCTTAATGATATTTGTTGTTTGTTGAACATTTTATTCCTCCCGTTATTGGACTGTTATCGGACCATCCATTATTGTTTAGTCTCATGCTAGATGATGTCTATACTTCAACGTGAAGGGGATGTGTTGGAAGTTCTACATCAGAGTGATGCTCCCTCCACCGCCCCATCTGTAAGACCCTAAAAATTGTAGAGCTTAATTATAAAACTGTATCTTGGTCTACCTTTAAGATTAGTGGAAATTCATGTCTGTAACCCATTAGTGATAGCTCCTTGTGGAGTTAATGATTTTTTTTGTGCTCTAATTTTGCTGAATAAATAAATAAATTAATTGTTTTATTAATTTACTGTTTAATGTATATAGTGTGGCCTGTAATTTCATTTATGTTTTGTTTGTTTGGCTNTTATATTTTAAATATTTATTGTGGGGCCACTTAGCTTATATTAAAATTTGGGTAACAGCATAATTAAAATATCTAAGGGAGTTTTGGAACCACTTTCCCGTAAAGAAAGGCAACAGATAGGGGTTAGTGGATTGGGTGGTTTATTTAAGGGAGGGGCTCTAGAAAAATGGGGGGAATGCAGAGTTTAACGGAAAGAGGATAAAGTAGTGTGTGCACTAGGAGATAGAAAAAAAATTAAAAGAGTATTTTGGAGTTTTCTTGGAAGCAAGAACGTTAACGTGAAGGAGGTGAAAGTTTTGGATTCTCAATCTTGGGCCAAGAAGGAAAGCTAGGATTTATCTAAGGTAAGGGAAGCTAATTTCTTGATGTATTGATTGAACATGATGCATGTGATTATAGTATGATATTTATGGGTTGTATGTAGTTGCACCAATGAGGTGGTAATGTTCATATTTGTTTTCTTGTGTGTTTCGTAATTATCTCTGTATTATGGTTCTATGGTCACTGGTTAATGTATCTTTAAAGCTGATATTATGGCATTGGGGCGCATGACGATTATAGGGGTTAGAAAGTTAGATGGTAGGAATAATAGGTATGTGATAGTTACATTACTATAAGCCATGTAGTGTGAGGATTACTGGTATTTTGGCCACATGAAGGAAGGTTTTTGGGAGAAGGGGTAGTAGTATGTCGGGCAAGGATACAGGAAATTTGAGTTTATATATATGTTATGACTAAAGAAAAAGATGGGTTTATGTTTTTGGTTGACGCGTGAATGAGGGTGTTGGGATTCCTGGAAGTTTAGTTTATACTGAGAGGTTTTTATACTTTTAAATCAGTTAGTGTAGTTGTGAAGGACAACAACTAATGGGGAGATGTATTTGATGAAAACTGAAAACGATGCAGGATAAAACATGGTTGAGTTGATCTTTTAAAATTAGAATGAGAGCAGTAGAAAACTCTTGTATGATAGCCGAGAACTATACTAACAGTAGGGAATAAGAAGAAGACAATATTTGGCAAGGAGAAGGTTTTAGTTTAAGGGCCGTATTGAGTTTGTGTGTTGTAGATAATGAGCAGAGAGGTGATTCGGTGATTAATATGGAACTGTATATATAACAGTTAAGGACCAATTTAGTTTTATGGTTGGGAAACCTTGCATGCACGTAAATGTTCCAGGGAGAATAGATAAAGTGAAATAAAGTATAAAAGGGAAACGGATNTTTAATGGAAACTAATTTTTTTCTGATAAATGGTTAAAAGGATAGACGTTGCATGATCTTCTGATAATTGGCAAGTTACAGTGAGAAGTGNGTTTGATGGGTTGTTTTATTTGAGAGAGAAATCTAAACTGGATATTATAATATTATATTATATATACATATATGAAGAAACAAATAGGTAACAGTGTCCTGTCATGTCTTAAAAACAAATATGCAGGGACTTTTCTAAAAATCCGTTAAGGGTATAATATAATATATGCATTTCATGTATTATATATATGTTACAGGATTATGCATTG
>NC_028358.1:4322330-4326782 GCF_000741045.1 Vigna radiata var. radiata | reverse complement strand
ATATTACTTTGATATATAATGTTTGATATGTTGATGTTATATTAGATGATGAAAATGGTGGCTTACCCTTATTGTTGTGTGTGAATGCGATGATCGTATAACTCGTGTTGTTATACGGGAGCAGATGTTGATACAGATGTTCCAGTTGATAATTAGAGCGGANAGAAGTCGGGAATGGAATGGGGAAAGATTTTCTTTGTTTCTGAACATTTTCAGTTAAATTGAATTATGTTATTTTATTTTCAGTTGATTTGGAAATTTCCAGTTTGTAATAAATTTCCCTTTTATGGGACTGTGATGGTTTATTATTTATTACCTCAGTCTAAGATCTATATTAATGAATTATTTGTTTTTCGCTATCAAAAGAACATATATTTTTTTTTTATAACTATCAGAATTGGGATGTTACACCATCTTCTCCCTACACCTCCTCAATTTTTTTAAAATTCCAAGTTTATCTTTTTCTACTTTTTACTTTTACTAATTTTACTTTTTATTTTTTAAAACCCTAATCTCAATCCCCTCTCACTTTCACTTTCCCTTTCACTCTCAGGAACAAGCCCCACCCCCACCCACTGTCACTTTCTCTCTTTTTCTTAATTCTCACTTCCGTTAACATAACATTTTCCATTTCCGTTTCTTCTCTCATGTGATACTGTACAATGGAACATCAACCATCATTAGAGCTGTGACATTGAAACAATGCTCATATAGTTGCAATCATTTATAACAAGGAGCTTTCATGTAGTGCAACAATTAGTATAATCAAAATTTGTTATAATAATAATATTAACATAAGTGATTACAAGAAACTGGTAGTAGTAGCATTGTTGTGTTCGACATTTTAAGGGATCACAAGGAGGCTCATGTGGGGAAGGAATTTAGACTTTAGCAAACACAACCAGTGAAAACTCAACTAAGAGGATATTTATTTTATAGCTTAATTAAGTGCAGATTGTTAATTATTGAGATGATTTGAAAAGGAAATAAGAAGTTATGTGGGGAGTAAAAGAAAGAAGAAACAGAAGAAAATGTTGTGTTAACGAAAGTGGAAGAAAGAAAGTGACAATAGGGGGAGGGGGGCTTGCTGGTGAGAGTGAAAGGGAAAGTGGGAGGGGATTAGGATTAGGGTTTTAAAAAATAGAAAAGTAAAATTGGTAAAAGTAAAAAGTAAAAAAGGGTAAATTTAGAATTTAAAAAATATTGGAGAGGTGTAAGGAGTTGATGAGGTGGTGTAGGGAGCATCACTCTCTACATCGACTAGAGATAAGGTCAATTTATAATATATAAGTGGTGCAAACCTCACCTTATAAGCCGATTTTGTGGGGTTGAGTTAGACTTAAAGTTCACTTCTTAACATATTGAATTATTAAGTATAAAAAATTATCATTAAACGACATATTTTTGTTTCCCTTGTCTAAAATATATAAATTTATATGAGATGGCAACAAACTCCGTCAAATTTATATGAGATTTATTGACACATCGAATTGACGATCTTGATTGATCATCCACGTCAATTTATCTTTGGGTTGAACACTTGACTGAACTGTTAATTATTTATTTATGTAATTAATGTTTTATTTAAGTAGTTATGCAGACTTAATAAGTGAATCAATTATTGATTGAATCTTTAGGAAGAAAAAGAGTTAAAATTTAGCTATTAGGTAACCTCCCACATTTTGGCCTCAACCTCTCGATCTTGATTTCTTTGTCGACTTCAGCCTTGGTAGCTCGGCTTGACCAATCGACCTTAACCTCTTAACCTCAATATTTCTGTCAACTTTTCAGTCTTGACAAATCGACCTGAGAAATCGCCTTAACTAGTTGGCATGTTCATCCTGTCAACCTAGAATTCATAGTCTTGACTTCTCAGTCTCGACATCTTGACCTTTAATCGAATTTGACCTCTCGGCCATATCCTTTCGCAATTGGGTTAAAACATTCGGATAAGGGTGAGTTTGAAACAAGAAACCTCTCCCAAAAGCTTCATTAGGTCAAGGCGAGTTCCAACCGAGGAATTCTAAAAAACTCCATTAGATAATGACAAGTTCCAACCAAGAAAGCCCGCCCGAAAACTCCATTGGGTAAAGGCAAGTTTCAACTAAAGAACTCCTTTGATCGGACTAAAACATTCAGGTAAGGGCGAGTTCTAACTAAGGAACCCTCCCAAAAACTATATCGACTATGGATTAGTTCCAACGATCACTCATGGTTGAACTTCAACATTTGACATACAAATCTATTACGTCACCAATGTCAATGGGTAGTGGCTGACGACACTATGGTGGTTTCAGTGGCTACCTAGGGTTTGGTTTTGATAGAGAAGATGAAGATGATATTAACATGTCATCATGTGCCCCACCTAAAATGTCCTCTCTTTGTCACTTCATATAAATAAGACATGTCACTATGCAACGTTAGCTGACATTTAACGTTATTAAGCCAATTTAACAACAAGGATTCAATTGCCTCAATTTTTCACAATTAAGGACCCAATTGAGACAAAAAAAAACTAAAAAACCTATTTAAAAAAAGTTATCAGAAATAAAGACGAATTGTATAATTAAACCTGTAAAACCCATGAAAAATATCCATTTTAATGAGTAGTAGTAAATTTTATAAGTATTATTAGTATTAGTAATAATAATTTTAATGTATAGAAAATATAATTGAATAGAAAATTATGATTAGAAAGATTAAAAATTTATGGTTGAGAATTATAGTAATTCCAAAAGGAGGTATTCAAAATTTTGAGAACCTATTTTAGAAGATTTTGAAAAAAAAAGAAAAATAAATAAAATAGTAATAATAATAATAAATAAATAAATAAAATCATGTAGGGATAAGAATTCCTACGTTGCAATGATTGAAGAAGGACCAGATTTGCAAGTGATTTTTGCAAGTTGTGATTAAAATATTACTAAAATGATATTAAAATAATAAATAATATTAAAAAAATTGAAATAGTAAAATTTTTGGACTATAAATAGTTATGAGAGGAGAGGTTATTCTGCACAAAGAGAGGAAGAATCAAGTGAGAAATAGAGAAGAAAGAGTTAGGAAAAAAAATTTAGTTGCAAGAAGAGTAGAGGTTCTGGAGGGTTTTCGGGAGAACAAATTCTAAGCAAGAGATTAAGTATGGAATAGAGGTAAGGGGAGCTAACTTTCCTAAGTTTTTATATTGTGATAAAATATTTTTGTATAACTATTCATGTCTTGAAATTCTGTTGAATTACTGTTAATGGAAAACCTATGTGCTGGTTGTATAACTATTTGAATTTCTGTATTAATATTATATGTTGTTGTTTTGAATCTGTAAATAAGAAATTTGTTAATAACAAGTTGAGGAACACTTTGACTAGGAAAGACCTGATACTTAACTTGTCCATTGCGACACATCTCTCTTTTCTGGAAGTCTACTCGATGTGTTTTAACTAAATTCTTATTATACAGATTATATTCTGCTGATTTTATTTTGTAAAATACTCAATAGATATGAAATATGTGTTGAATGTATTATATTATGTTGTATGTGAAATTATGTACTTGAACATAGTAAGAGTTTGGTGGAGAGTGAGAAATCCTTACCGATGATCCACCTCGGGAAGTTGGACAAAGTAGGAAGGATGTAGCTTCAGTGGCTGTATTTATATCCGAAGATCCAATTTCGGGGACAAAGTAGGATAAAATAATTGAGCTAAAAAGTAAGTGCATCCATATCCGAAGATCCACTTTGGGGACAAAGTAGAATATGATGTATCTGAGTAAAGTACCACTATAAGTGTAGTGTAGAACCTGCTAAGAGTTTGATATTCATACTATTATTTGAATGGGTTGAGTTTATGGTGATTATGATATGTTTATTGTATTATTAAGTGATTTGACTTATAAGTTAGAAATTATGTTATTAATTTAAATATACCATGTTATTTTGTTGCATTAGCTCACCCATGCTTTATCTGTTGTTTGGTTGTTATTGTTGTGTTGTGTGATTTCTCTCGGCGATGATCATCCAATGGGTGTTAGCATAAGGTGATGAGATGTCGGTGGAACAGACGTTAGAGGAAGGATCGACTAGTATTTAGCTTATATGGATAAGATCCTTGTTTTTAATCGTTTTAAGTTGGATTGTATTAAGTTTAAAATTTGAATGATAGTTTGTATAAAATTAGGAAAACTTTTATTCCTCGTTTCTATAATTTTTCTATCATATCAAGGATGTAATAACTATATTATAGTTCAATACTATAATTATTGAGATGTTACAAAACCTATTATAAATTTGTATCTATACTCAAGATTGTGTTTTTTTATTTTTTTTTTAAATAATTATATGATTATATTTAATATAAAAACATTTTGTATATACAACTTGTAAACTCAATTTTATGTTATCTTTACATTATTAAATATGTTTATATATATATATATATATATATATATATATAT
>NC_028358.1:4316551-4322305 GCF_000741045.1 Vigna radiata var. radiata | reverse complement strand
TATATATATATATATATATATATATATATATATATATATATATATATATATATATATATATATATATATATATATATATATATATGTATGTATTTAGAATAGGAGTCTTACTTAGTTAATCAATTTAACGCATCACTAATTATTTTATCTATTAGAAGAACATTAAACAAGTGGATCCTAAGCAAGAAAGTTGTTAGAGTAGAGGGAAAGGCAATCACCCAAATCAAAGTTAATAAATGATTTAGAGATGGGTCACTTTATTTGACTAACAAAAATGATTAAGCATAATCATCCAATTCCTATTAAAAGGTCAACAGTTTGAAAAAAAAGAACTGGATAGGTATAAAATGGCCAGTAAATATCAAATTTAAATATAAACGACTAATTTATTTCACGAGTTAAGTGAAGATAAAACCATCCACATTTAATTTCAGTTATACAATGCATGGAGGTAAGAGAAGAGGATGAACCATCCAAACTTAGTCAACTTTTTGTGCTCTTAAAAGTGCTTTTAACCTTTTGACAGATAATAAAATGTTTTAAAATAATATTTGATCTCTTGAACTCGGCCATTTTCATTATTCCTGAAATTACCTAATCACTCAACTTATCTATCTATATCATTTTCACTAAAAGAAAGTTATGTATATCTATACACTTTAATTTATTTTTTATTATTAATATTTCTTAATAAAATCGTGTCTATATATGAGTTATATGAAATTCAAATTATATGAAATGTTTGAATATATATATATATATATATATATATATATATATATATATATATATATATATATATATATATATATATATACGCACAAAGGTTTATATAAGATCCAATTGATGAAAAAAATATATACAATAACATTGTGAAATAATGCAAAAAAATGTAATAAAATTGGAACATCACTGAAGTCTATGGAAAATAAACTTAACAGATATAAAAGATCCCACATACTTATTTATTGAAGATACTATAAAAGAAATATTGTACATTGTAAAATATCTATCTTACGTGATTTTAAAGTAAATGATTATTTCTAAGTTACTTGGAGAACAAAATCTATACATACGATTAATTTGAAAGTTTGTTTATGATAAAATGATTTGAACTGGACTCATGAGTATTTAATTTTTTAATTCTAAGTATCAGAAATATATGTTATTTAAATTATTGTTAATTTGGTATGATATTAAGGATGTATATGATGTTGTTTTTGAAAATACTTTTTTAACACTAGGTAAGAGTGATTGTATTAATCTTTTGAATGATTGTTGGTTTTCTGACATTTGCATATCTAAATTGACTAGAATTTTTTATTTTGACAGAGTAAGGTTATACTCACTGAAAACTTTCCTTTTTGTGTTACTAGTTTACGTGATTTTTCATTTTTAATGGTTAACAAGGATGAGGATGTACCTAGTTGTATTCTAGATGATATTGAAGTACTTTGTCAAAAAGTTGCAAATTATTTTTACTCTTTTGGTATGAAATGTGTGGATTAGGGAAACTTAATTTGGATGATGTGTCACTAACTAAAACTTTGGTTCTTTGGAAGTTTTTGTGTGAAGTTTTCTTATGATTTGAAGGTTAAAAAAATAGTGGTTATATGCTTTATGTGTTCTTTGTATAGTAATAATGTTGAATCTTTATCTTATTTGTTCTTTGATTGTTCTACTGCTATATAGTTATTGGCATCGTTGAAGGAAGCTTTTTAGGATTTTCAGTTTTGTTTTTTGAATTTGGTTATCTATTTATGAAGTCTCCTTGTAGTCCTTTGCTTCAAGTGATTAAAATGATTGTCCTTACTGTAACTATTTGGATGATTTGGAGAATGAGAAATCATAGTAGATTTTAGTATCCAATTATGATTCCTTATGTTATTTTTCAAATTAAGGAGTTAGTGCATGTGGTTGGAAATAAATCTAATAAGCATATTGTAAGGACTCGTTCTTTTCCTTCTTATTATCTGTCACTCTCCTTCCTTTCTTCTTCTTCTTCCATCACTTTCCCTTTTTCTTCTTTCATTTCTCGGAAAACCCTAAGGAGATAGAAGGTCGTGGGCATGAGGGAAAGGGAGCAGCAGGAGGAAACTCATTCCACTTTGCGACACAACTGTCTTCGTTCGTGGGTGTGGCGAAAACGGCGTTTTCTTCGCGACAACTGAGTTCCAACATCTTCATGATGAGTTTTCAGTGACAGTTTTGGGTGGTTTTTGGGGTTTTGGGTATCATTTTTGGATATTCTTTAGGTCGTTTTGGGGGTTTTGGACCTTTCTGGAGCTATTGGTGATGGTTTCAAAGTTTTTTTTCCTTGTATAAGTATGAGTTTAAAGGGGTTTTGTGTTGTTTATGGTTCTTCTTTGACTGTTATTGTCTGTTAATGTATATGAAATTGTTTCATGCGATTTTTGATGACTTGCTGGGTTGTTTGTGGTCTTTTGAAGTATAATTAGTATTCTATATATGTTTGTATGTAATGTAAAAGTGAAAGGTTACCTATATATGGTTTCATATGGATTCAAATGGGTTCGCAGTTGGTAAAATAGGTTCCATGGAGGAACTTCTTGGTGTTGGATTTCAAGTGTTGTAAGTATGAATATGGGAAGCTCAGTCTTGAAGTTCATCCTGACATTCTAATGGTCACATATTCTCAAGTAGAGAAGGGTGAGACATGTTGTGAGAATAGCAAGAGGTCCTAGTATAGGGGTTTTACCTTGGCATAAGGCGAGTGATAATAGACTAACCTTGTGTGGTAGCTTAGGGTGGGCCAGTTGTTTCACCACAACAAGTGCATGAACTGCCATAACTACATATTCATACTAATCTGGATGGTCAGTAAAAAGGGTCGTCATGCATAACAAGTGGTTGTTTGGTTGGATGTGCTAGAGTTGTTGAGTGAATGTTAACTACACACAACAGTTGGAGGAGATGTTGCTACTTAGATTTCTTTAGTTTAGTATTGTAAATAGTTTTGGTTTATCCAACTTGTATATAAAGTTTGAAATTTATAGTTATTTTTGGATAATTGTAAGTTCATACTTTATATTTTAGTCTATAATTGTTATATCTTATTAACTATGTGACAACTATCATATGGTTAATTGCTATATTTTGGGGTGTTATCTCTGATTTTTTGGTGCTAAATTTTTCAATATTCAAACTAAAGAAGGTAGGATGGTTTCATTTATGAAGTAATATGACATGTTTCCTCTGCCAATTAACTTAAGGTGAATACCAGTTGTGTATCTAGGGATTGTCCTTGTGTGACTTCATGTGTTGGTATTTTAAAGGAAGTCAATGTAAATATATAAATAGTTTTTCAGATTTTTTAGGAACTCAAACTTTTATTTATGCTGAATTTATTATGCATTGAAGCATGTTAGGAAGGAGAATTTTCAAAAGCTTTGGTTGAAGAGTAATTTTTTTTTTAAGTCTGTCATGATTTTTTTAATCAACCAATAGTTCTTTAGAATTTTAAAAAAGATAGTTTTAGTGTTTTGCATTTTTGTAAGCATATATAGTTTAAAGTTTTTTATATGTTTTTGTTAACAAAATTATTATACACATAAGTTAATTAATTTAAATTTAATTAATAAAAAATAATATAAATGATTTAATATTTTACCTTAATATATATTTTTAGATTTTTCTATAATATGTATAATTTATCTGTATTTTTATTTTTTATTTGAATTTAGGATATGTTTTACATTTATTTTACTTTTAGGAATTTTTTATCTAATAAGTAATGATTAATAAACTTTAAAATATCAATATAATTGACATTTAAATTTTGTCACATTGGAATATATTTTTTAATATATATATAAAATAAAGCTTGTAGGGCAAACCAAGTCTCATTGCGTGTAATAACAGTACGAGTAGATCTATCTTAGTTTCTTAGGAGTACGGTACAGGGATAAAATGGATCCTACAATCTTGTATTTAAAAACTCTTCGAAAAATTAAAAAGGAAAGTACATTTTTAAAGAATATAAAATTATTAAGTATACTCGAAGAAAGCAAAATCGTAAATAAATTTTGTTATTTGTAGATGAGAAGTTTGATGGCTTCCACCACCTGCACGGTCACGGGTTCGAAATTTTATTAGATCTTCGATTTGAGTCACATGGTCTGAGAAGACGTGTGTCGTGTCGTTGCCCATTCCATGTGCGTAACTCTCACTTACCTCTTTCTCTTTCAACCTGACCACACTTAATTTATAGTTCTTAGATTTAAAATTCGTGTGTTTCGAACTCTTAATTTCATTAATCATCTATTAAATTAATATTCCTCTTTCTTGCATCTCACTCACTTATATTCTATTATCGAATCTACAGACTGAATTTTTCAACAATCAAACAAGCATTTAAACATTCATCTTCGATTTTTTTTTTTTTTGTGACAATATTCATAACTAGAAAAAAGATTTAGATTGTAGTTGTTGGGAAACAAACACCGTAAAAAAATAAGAGTAATTATACCATAGTTTCCAATTAATTTCCTATGATTAGAAAACTATCTCACATAATCAAAATTATCAAGTTGCGATTTTAATAATGTGTCTCATATTGAGTAATATTGTTTGAAAATGAGATTAAAAAAAGTGTAAAAGAGAATTAAGGACTCAAGTTTTTCTAGTTGTGTGTATTGTAAGTGGATATAAAATCAAAGAAGCGTGAAAAGTAAATTGATTGATTTTTAGAACTAATGTAGATGTGGGAGTCTATTAAAACTTGAAAATGATTTATAGGTAGTTATTATTGCCAATTGAAAGGAAAAAAATAATTAAGTTAAGAAACACTATATATAATTGACTAGATGATGGATAGAGTTGTAAGTTCAATGAAATTGTAAAGTTTTGGTTATTAGCGTTTATGGAGTAAATAGTCCAATGAAGAAGTTGTAAATTGTTTTGTGATTAATAACCATAGTATATGTTTTAGTTGTTGTAATAATTTGACTTGGAGTATGAATAAAACAAGTATAATCTTAATCACTTATTCTAGATGTGTACTGCAAACCTTGTAAGATACAATAAAATCTTTTCCAATATTTTCAAGGAATTCAGAATTAATAACCAAGATTTGAAAAGCAACTAACCTAGGACAAGAAGAATGAAAAGAAGAGATCAGAGTGAATAAAAGTGAGTCTTTTGATGGTGCATAAGAATAATTCATCTTGTACATTTCTTTCATTGTTTTTGGATCGTGTTAGAAGTGGACTTTAAGCTTAATTCAAGCTCACAAAACTAACATGTCTAACAACAAATATCACTAGGATAGAATCTAATCATAGTTCTAATACCATGTTAGAAGTGAACTTTAAGCTTAACTCAACCTCACAAAACTAATTTGTAGGGTGAGGTTTGCACTCACTTATATACACTAAATTGACTTTATCTCTAGTCGATGTGAGACTTTCAACAGATCAAATTCAACCTAGGTACAAAACAAATTGGTATGACCAATAGATTATTTTTAGCAACTATATTGATAGTAAAATCTTGTAAGAAGATGAGCATACACTTTTTACCAAGGTTGGTAATGGAGATAAAGTGATTATTTTCACTAAGAGTATAATTATTGAATTTCATATGATTTACTTTAATATTCTTTGACATTGAAGTGGTGCAATTTATTACTGAAACTTGATCTTTCAAGAAATATGTACAAAATTGTTACAGGCTTTACGATTACTATTGTGAAATGGCCCAAAGAAAAGAAAAAGGCCCAAAACCTTTCGGGCC